>NC_064874.1:41989402-42074402 GCF_943734745.1 Anopheles darlingi
AAAATAAGATCTACTTATAGTTTCTCTTTCGTTTGAGGTACGCCTCGGTTGGGCACCGAACGCATTTGAAGTTTTGAAGAGTTTTGCTCGGATCGTTCCGATTCGGATTTCTTTTTTATTACTTCTTTTTCGCGATTTTATTTTACCCTGCAAACCCTGCCACCATTGCCCATCATTCGTCCATTCCTTGCCGATATCCGAGCTCCCAGCAAACGGGGAAAGCAACGAACGGGAAAAGCAACCAGCAACTGTGGCGCTAAAGCGGAGTTCTTAGTAAAGGGTAGTGTAGCAAACGAATGGGAGAGTTCTAGGAAGGAAAAACGAAAAGTTTAAGCTGAAATTTGGAATTGTGCACCATTTATGGTCACTTTCTCCACTCCTGTGACGACATGAAGTTTGTGGGAAGCGATGGCTCTAGGGGGAGGGGAGCGATGGCGTAGACTGCAGGATTTTTGCTCGCATTTTTTAAAGAAGGGATTCAACTAGGTGCAGTGCAAAGAAGGCTAATTACTATTCCGGGACACACACAGGGTCAGAATGCTGGCCGGCGGGGCCATCGGGTTTGCGACGTAAAGGCTGTTATTCCGCGCGGTCTGCATGCTGTGCGTCAAGGATTCCTGCTGTGTCCCTTCTGCTGCTGCTGCTGCTGCTGCTGCTACATCAGCTCGGTCGAGCTTAAACCAAGAAATAGTGCTGCAAAGACAGACGCAAATGAGAGAGAGAGAGGGAATGTTAGTGAACGTGAAGCGCCGCGGCCATCGCCACTGAATTCCAATCGAAAAAAGCCGTCGCCGACTTCTTGGTGGATCATATTTTTGCTTCCTGGCCGCTTGGCTTTTCCTCCTTTTCTCCTCTTTCTTATTCTTCTCATTTTCTTCTCGTTTTTTTCTCTCTTTTCTCACCGGAAGCAATTAAAAGTTTAACTTTTTCAATTAAAAACTTGCCGACGTAAGGCGAAATCATTGCGGCGCGTTCGGTGTGTGGCCCCGGCCCGGCACCAGGCACATCGGCGACGTGTGGTGTCCCGTGTGTGCCGGGTTGCCGGTGGTTTATTACCTTGGGATCGGACTGCTTCCAGCACTTGTGCAGCCAGAAGGCCTTCTCGCAGAGCGTTTCCCCCTCCGGGTAGAGACAGCGTTTGCCCATGTGCAGGGCGATGTCGTGCATCGAGTCCGGCAGCGAATCGTGCAGCTTCTCCAGATGCACGTCCCCATTATCGTCCACCACCTTGGCCTCGTGGAACAGACAGTTCATGTAGCACTTCAGCTTCTCGTCCTCGTGGATCTCCTCGTCGCTGAACTTTTTGATTGCCTCTGCAACGCCACAGAAACGCGACAGATAGCGGACATTAAAATGTGTGTTCGTGTTTGTGTGTGAGTGTGAGTGAGTGAGTCAGTGCGCTCGTCAGAAAAGTGAGGTTAAGGATCGTGAGGGCGCGATTGTCAGGAAATATGAATTTCGGCTGCTTTGCGCGCGACGCATTTCCGGGTCGGGATCAAATCGCGTCATAAAATTGCGGCCAGAAACTTTTTCTCTCACCATCGGTGACACCCGTCTTGGCGACGCACGTATCGTGCAGTGGCCGGAGCGCTACGAGCAGCTCCGGCGGTGGATACTCAGCATCGCGTCTGGGCGCTTGACCCATCACCATGGCGACGCACCCGATGGCAGCTCCTAGCAGTACCAGTAAACCACGGCACATTGTGTTGTGGTTTGGATCGTAACGTCACACAATTCCGAGGATTTATAGTACAAGACTCTTCTCGGCACTTTCCCGACGAATTAAAGAACGAATTGCGTGTGCGATTCGAACACTCGACTGAACCTGTCCCGAGCTTAAAGCGAGCTATTCCCTTTTATTTGATTTCAAATTGAAGTGGACCTCCCTCTCCACAATTGGAGAGTGACCAAAGAGACTGTTTCATCTTTAAAGTGGCATGTAATGCTGGGTGGGTGAGTGCGTGCGTCCGTGGCAGTCATTAGCTAATTGACCCCGTCGTAGCTGTTAATGGACTGGTGCGATCGATAATTAAAAGGTCGCCTTCGATCCGTCGACTAATCAATGTCCGCACCGCACCGCTTCGTGAACGAAAACAAAACGCTTCACTCTTCTGCTCCAAACTCTGGTCTCTGGCTCTCGTGGCCACAACCACAGCACGGGTGCAAAATGGTGGAAAACACAATTCATTCGAGACGCGCGAGATGAAGAGAATGGTAACGGGAGCTACACCGGGCTATCACTCAATCAATGGTGTTGACAAATCAATCATGAGCAACATGTTCTCCATTACTTCCGGTGACGATCGAACGGGAAACTTTACCGTCCGTCCGTCGGTCGGTTCCGATAGCAGCAGCAGCAGCAGCTCGTGGGCACGTATGCCGCGGAGTGGAAGGGAAATTGTTTGAACATCGCTAAACATCACCTCCCGGGGAAAAACAAACTTAATGGTTCATTTAGCAGCACTACTCGGAGAACAAAACTTTTCTCCCCTCCCTCGATCCCGGGAGGGAGGCCTTTTCTTGGCCGGGAATCTGGCTGCGTCACCGTGCTGTGGGCGAGAGCGAGAGGCCGGAAGCTAACGATGACACAGTGGAAAAACTAGTGAACCGTTTTCCCGACCCCCGACGATCCAGCTTCGGCCTAGCTGATGGAGCAAATCGAATGATGGCTCGATGCTGCCTGTGTAGTGGTGGTGGTGGTCGTGGTGGTGGCAATCCGTCCGTCCGGTTCAGTTTCCGCAGAGCAAATCTATCTTCCGTCCGTCCGTCCGTCCGTCCGTCGGTCGGTCCATCGGACGGAATCAGGCTGCTGTTGGCCAGCTGGTAGAGCGGGGCTGATGTTGGTGGTGGCGGCGTAATTAAGTCTCATGGCTGGAAATAATTATGCGCCTGTGTTTCCGAGAGGTAAACAATTAACTCACGAAACGTGCCATTAATTCTCCTCCGGCTAAGAACTTCGCGTTCTGCGCTTTGTCAGTGGCGGTGGTGTTGGTGGTGTTGGCAATGGAAAACAGGGAGGGAACAAGTTTACGGGGAAAGCATTGAGCAGGCCGCCCGGTCCGACCCGACAAACGCGACATCCGACGATTACCTACGAGGTGGATGATGAATGATTTCCGTGCTTGAAGGTGATATTCGTGATATATGAGCCGCGAGCGCGCGTAGAGGGATCGAGGGAGATGTGCGTGTCTTAAATCAAAAACTCGATTTCCCCCCTCGATTTTGTCTGTTTGGGAGATGCTGCCCTGGTTGTGGGCGCAAATTACCGGGATATCCTGTGCTGGAAGCAAAGCAAACAGTGTGCTGGTTAGTGGCTCAAGTGTTTGTTGGTATCCGCCGTCGTCGAGTGGTTCAATTGTTTGACCGAGGGTAAGTGGGAGGCTTTTGCGGCATTATTTAACCGTCCGTAGGTCCGATTGTTTGTGATGATTGTGCCGGTTGTTTGCTCTTTACGGTGAAAGTGTTCGCTAATGGCATTTTTCAATGTTGCTATCACTTGAGCATAAAACGTGAACTAGCAATTAACGATGCCACGAGTAGGTTCTAGTGTATTTTTCGCATTAGTTTTCCCCGTTAGATACACATTTTTCCCCTCAATCTCTTGCCCGCGATCATGTGCAAATATTTTGGTGCACATAGCTAAACAGCTGTGCAAATGATTCCTCCATGTTTAAGCTTTTACTTGGATTGCCATGTCACTTAGGTCACGGTTTTTTTATTATCATTTAAGGATGGATGTGGAAGATTTGGACGAAACAGGATGCACATTTTAAAGATATTTTTTGAGCGTATTCATCGGCCTTCACTTTTGTTCATGAATTTTATATCTAACTACAACTTTTAAAGAATATTACGACACAGTTTGATGAAAATATATTATCAGTTCTTCGGCAGCCCATTGTAACTTCGCGGTGCTTCATGTCTATCGCTTGTGTTACGAAAAGCGATATGCTGTTGTGAGATGCTTAGTTTTTCAGGATCTGATAGATACTAACATCTATTAACATCTTTGTAGAGGTTTAATACTATTTTGGAAGCGGAAATTTTGGAAAAATGGAGAATAATTATGAAGCATCGAATCGATCCACGTTCTACGAGTCTCATAGTGGCGTTAATGCAATAGATGGTCAAAATTTATCACAATTGTTAATACTAACGTTGCCAGTTGACAGTTCAGATCGTTTGCCAAAAGATAAAACCATCATATTTATTGGTGATCCTAACAGAATGTAATCAAGCATAGAGTTCCTCCAGTCGATCCTTTTAACCAATATTTCGGCAATCATGGCGCCATTTTCTTGCCGCATATTGCTTTTGAGTGCAGCTACAGTCATCAGCTATTAGTAAAGTATACCGACAGTTGGGCGGCATCATCATTCTTTCATGTCAGCAACGGCCTCCTTGGACGTAAATAGCCAACGGGAAAATATTAAAGCCTCAGAAGATAATACTCACGACTATTAACTAAGGTTGTATCCCAAAAACAAGCTTACAAAAAGAATGCTGCGAGTACAGTTTACCGAAGGCATTTTAAAATTGTGTAGCGAACAAGCACATGTCGTCCACTACGCATCATGTCCAACAGGAATCGGAACTGAACCTTGTGTACAAACACGAGAAATCAAACCTAACGCCTGAACGCACGGAATCTGTGCCTCATTGCATCGATATTAACTCATCATAACACCATCACAACTTTTCCGATCATAATGCCCGGCGAGTTTGTGGAAAACTTTCCGGAGGGGCAAAAGTTGGCAAACATTATTCGGTCACGGTCGGACGGACTTCATTAGAAACGGAAAGTGAGTCGAGCACACTCCATTTCTCGGCTTCCATTTTCCCTATTCGTTGGAAAATCGAAAATTGATAGTGCGATACATTGGCCGCGGTACGCGCCAACTGGACGCTGTCAGCAGCCGTGGGTGGCCACTGTTCAGAGTCAGAGCATCAAAAGTCTCCAAACCATCAAATAGGCTTACAGCGAAAGTTTGTCGCCTTTACAGATCACCGGGGGTCACGACCCCGGACCAATGGACGAATGGTGACGGCTTTCGAGATCTTTTACTTAGTGGCCGGCGAGAAGGGAAAAGGGACCCCGCCAGAATTTGCCAGATCGATGACAGCGACCATCGAGGGGTTGGGCCGAACGGTGGTCAGGAAGAATGATAAGAAACAATTTTTCAAGTTGTTCACAAATCCTCAAAATCGGATCGCTCGAAGAAAGTCATCCGTTCACACCGTTCACGACCGCGGTACCATTCAAGTCAAAGTTCGAACTCCATTCGAGGCCACACAACCGTCTTGTTGGTCGTCGTCGTCGTCGTCGTGGACAGCGAGCGAACTGTGACAACCGCTCTTGGGAGTAATCCCTTTTTTTTGGAACAGTCGAAGGGGACTATAAATCACCGAAACCACTCGCACCCCAAAAATACCTGGTCCAGACCACTTTGCCTGCCTCTGAACACCAATGCTCTCTCTCTTTGCTGCTGAGCTCGTTGTTTTGTCTCTGTTTCGACTGTTTTGTGGGGTGGTGAAGCGACCCCATTCGATCGGGGACTTACGAAACTTATGACACCGCATCGTAAGCCTCACCACCACCAGCACCTGCGCCCGGGGGCTCGTACGAGTGACATGTATGGATGCTGAGTTGAAGCCGAAGCACAGCAGCCGGTACCGGAGCCCTCTGCCGACCGGTGTGGCCTCGATTTAGCCAGGATATATTCAATAAAGTCAAACTCACCGAGGATTTACGGTTTTCTTGCGTCCGTTTATTCCGGTTGTCAACCAACCGGCGTTGCGTCTAAGACGTCTCCTTACGGTGCTGCTTGCAGGTGTTGAACCAGCTAGGACCAGCCGTGGCTTTGGTGTGTGTGTGGTGTGACGTAGTGCGTAGTGAGGGAAAAGGAATCGTTGCAAAGAAACAGCTCGTCACGCTCCGTTTGTTGTGCTCTGCACTCAGTGGTTGAGGACTACCAAGGAAGGACGAAAGGAATGAATGAGGAAGAGTAGAAGGATGATGATACCTATTCTGGCACACACAAGCAGCAGCAGCACCAGCAGCATCGTAGTGCTATGAATGATGCGCCCTTTTAGCAGCAAATGGACAAGAACTGACCGTCCTGTCATGGCGTTTTGTTAAACACACTATAATGCCACTACTACCACCACGAGCGGGACCAAGAAACGAACGAACGGCGTCGATGGAAGGATGGACGACGGCCGAGATGAAGAAAAATTTTCCTCATAAATTTAATTTTCCGCCCCGGATTCCCGGTAGACCGACGCGACGCGACGCAACGCATGTCGTCCCATGGCCGCTCTTTTTTTTTGCCAGACACTTGACAGGACATTAGAGAGGGGAAGGGGCTCGGGATGAAGGTATTAAGGATCGGCACTTTTCTTACGATTTTTCCCAACCGCCTCTCCTCCCGAGGAAAGTGTTTTCCTTCCTTTGCTTCGTCCTCGGGTTGCGTTCCCGTATTTTTTATTTTTCTTTCTGAGAAAGGATACCGTAAGATGGAGTCAAAAGCGAATAGAAGAAGCGAAGCGAAGGACAGAGAGAGCCAGGAGAGCAGAGAGAGCCAGAAAGAGAAAGAGAACTAGGGCGAAAAAAGGTTTAATGCTTGTCGTGGCTATTCTGTAAAATAGTTGCCCACCATCAAAGAGCTCATTTTTTCTTTGCCGCTTTCGACTATCAACAGACCATCACTCATCGCATCTTCTGGCCGCGTACTGTTTTGAGGTTTTTGCTCAAACTGCTTCTATGCTCCCCACCAGGGAAGGAACGGACTGGGAAGAATGAGTGAAGAAAGGACATAATGTCCCCAGGACATCGGAGTTACGAGCTCACACACAGTGGTTTTATCTGGTTAATTTTGTTCAAAAAATTATCCCTTACTTTCGCGTCAGGAACGAAGAGCAGGCCACGGGAACCGCTTGATACTGCGCTCCGGTTGATGCGCAACAAAAGCTCCCACTCCTCGTCTTCTGGAATGACTCCATGCTTCCTCTTGCCAACCCCCTCAATGCATACCATTCGCTCAGAGCGTCCATCTCGGTTTAGCTTCCTTGGGCCAACGTCTTGAGATAGGCGAGGTAATGACCGATGGATGGGCAAAGGAGAAGGAGAAGAGCAGGGCATGACCGAAGACGACCACGGCGAGCGATGACACCGTGCAGTCCGTGTAATGTTCGTGCGCTGAGGTGAAAAGATTACAGGGCTCACGCTTCTATGCTGCGGGACTGGCGGCCGATTCCATCCACCGACTCCAGGGCTAGCAGCACTGTCATCGAATACAGGAAAAGAAGAAACTCGGGACGACGACGACGACGACGAGGGTGACGAAGGGCGCGGCTGCCTTTCAGCGGACGCTTATGATTTATTGAAGCCATTCTTTTCGTCCTTGGCACCGGACGACGACGGGTCCGTCGACATTTTGTGGTTTGTGGGGTGTTTTCCTCGTCGTCGTCGTCGTCGTCGTCGCGCATCTTGGTCTTGGCCATCGCCAGGATGGAGGGATGGTTTTAGCTGTGGTCATCTGAAACCCCTTATCATCAGGGGTCTGCCGCACCCGTGTGACGTGTGATGTGACGTGGTAGTGGTGGTGGAAGGAGCGTCGGTGACTCACGAGCCGCATTCATCGCAGGATAATTTATTCTTATCATTCACTCTTTCCGCCATTTTTCAAGACCAAAGGCGCTCTTGCGATGATGCTCCACGATGGAGTCCGTTGTGTGTCGCTTAAAGTGTGACCCTCACACACTCACACACACACACACTGTCAGGACCCTTCGCTACGCACGAGAAGGTGGAGGATACGATTTGAATAAAACGGGTGTTTGGCGATGGTGATGGCGGAGGTGACAAAGGTGATGGTGGTGGATCCACCTTCGGTTTATTGCGTAGCGCTGCTGCTGCAATGACACGATAAACGAAGGGACACCATAGCACAGACATTAGTTACCCGAACCGAGCGTAGGACATACCTTTCGGGCTGCCATGATAATGCATGTCATTTGCAGAAGAGAACTTAACGGACTGGGGGGGGGGGGAGGCTTTTTATGCTCCCGAGTATCCGGTTTCTTTTTTCAAGGGGGTTGCAAATACTTCCTGCCTGCCGTCGCATGATGAATGTGCACTTTTAAGACACGATTTGTCAGCATTACAGTCGAATTGTGTTGCGTTTCTTAACTTACTGTTAGAGAGCTCTCCTTAAACCCGCATCCAATGGTCGGCCATTTCAAGACGAACCGGTAAAAGCGATCAAATGTTTATCGCGTGATCAAGTGTTATCGTTGAGTGATTGATTTGATTGATTGATTTCGTGGAAAACGGTACCATGCAAACCTCCAAGCATGGTAGCGTCAGCATGATAAAATATGACTGTTTACAGGAATTTATGCTGTTTTTTATGCTTTCCAGTTAGTGAGCTTCAGCCCTGTGGTCTGCAAACCGCATAAGCTTTCCAGGAATCAATATTTAAAATCAAATATATTCCTGCCACAAAATCGTTCCAGGAAGAAAGAATTTAATCCCACGTGGAAATGTACGTGGAAATTTGGTTGGTATTATAGAGCCAATATCGGTTATCGTCAATGTCAATATTGATTTGAGGTCAATAACTGAACAACCGTGGAACAGAACACGATCATTATAATTGAAAAGTGCGTGCGTGTTGATCAATAAATGGATAAATCTCAGAAACATGTAACATCCGTCAGCGAACAAACTGTTTCAATAGAACAGTTAATTAAAATGGATGATTGTGATTAAGAATGACATATGAAAAGCTGCCGGTTACTTGTAAATAGACAACCGTTAACAGTGCCAACAGTTCTGTGAACACTATCAACTGTACTTATTTAAAGACAATCTAATATACTTGCGGAGCCTTTTCCCCTGCCAAGTACTTAAAACCATGGTAACGACTAATTTTATAAACACATTGCTTGCCTGTCCTGTTTATACTCCTATCTTCGCATTCAATTGCTTTATTTGGAACAGTGTTTAACGTTTTGCATTGCATTCGACTGTGAATAATGTGCTTAATTTTTAACATCTGTTTAACTAATATCTCGTATTATACAGCATTGGAATTAAACAGAGCGAAACAGTTTGAATCATTTACCTTCGCGTCCATGCGTAAAAAATCAACCTTGTTACAACCTGTTCTCTCGTTTCGTTTTACTTTTACATAGCCTTAGGAGAAAACTGTCTGTATTCAATTCTGAAAAGAGACAAATACAACAAACACAATCGTATGATAAATATCACATATTCATTTGTCTTTTTGCAAACAAAATTGACCTTCTCTAATGGATCCTTCTCAGATCTTGAAAATGATAATTTTGAAAGAATAAAGAATGTTTCGTAATTAGAAAAAACTAAACAAACCAAAAAGGACCAATTTAAATGATTGCTATGTTGATTTACCTGACATAGTCAACTCCAGTATTTTCGATAAACTTTTTTTGAAGTTGTCAATGCAAATAAAGATAGCAATTAGAAATGAAAAGAGCATACCGCACAACTACACTTCAACCGACCATAAATATGATACCGCCAATTAAGATACTTGTGTAATAACGGTACAACTTTGAAACTACTGAATCTCTCAAACGAGAAGCGATCTGCCCCCTTCATTCGTGTACTGTCACTCCCCATGACACACACACAGACACACACAGGTTGAAGGTCACAGCATGAGATGCAATCAGCACCGGTAAGCAGCATTCGTGTCCCGGGCATGGGCCAGAAAAGTAAACAGACAACTCGAACTGGTCCCTGCCAACAACCTGAACACTTCCGACAAACATGGCGAAACTTTCGAACGAAACCGAGGGAAAAACGAACACAAACTCACAAACCGAAACAAACCGTGGATCTCATGGCCACCTCGGCGCCATCATGGCGGTTTTGGAGAGCAAGAAGAATCAACAAAAGTCACTTCAGCAAATTCACCTTCAGGTGGACCTGGTTAAACGGAAAATATGTTTTCCCTCCACTCAGCCCAGTCCAGTCCAGTCCTTCTTGCGCAAGCAGTAACTTCCAGGACGACGACGACGACGACGACGGTGACGGTGACGTCGCGCCGGCTTCTTCGGAGCAGAGGCCATCCCACTTCCACTTCTCATCGTCGTCGCATCTTCGCACGGACGGGCGGTGGTGGCCGGTGCTTTTGCAAAATTGCTCCGAATTCCCGATCCCGAAATCCTTACCACTGCATCCTGCTGTCGCATCCGGTTTGCGATCTCAAACAGCCCCATCCCCCGCCTCGGACTAATAGTTGGGTCGTTTACTTCCGTCGAAATGTGCCACTCGATGGGGCGAGTCGAGTGGCAGTGAACCCCGCACACCGCACTACCGCTCTCCCCCTGGAAAAGCATCAGCAGCAAAAGATCATTTGTTCCTCCGTCCGCTGGGCCGCGGTCGAAGAAGGACGAAGGGACCGGAAAAGGGGGGATGGTGGTCGGTACCGTAGGTCTCGTCATCATCAACCCTCTACCACCGTCAGTGGGGAGGGCCCAAAGGTCTTTTCCACCATTCCACGACGCCCCGGGTAGCCGGGAAGAGGTATAAAAAACACTCAACCAGTGGTTCCAGTTTATGAAAAGTCATAAATTTCACTGCTCGCCGTAGAAACACACACACACACGCATGCAGCTGCATGGCCCGTTTTTGTGGAACGGTTCGCGGTTCGCTCGCTAGCCCCGAGGACGGTAAAGTTTCATCCATCTGCCACTCGATCCTCGTCCAGCTGCTTGATGCTGCTGATGCTGCTGCCTCTGCTGGCATGCTTTAGGACTAGAGAAGGCCTTTTCCCTTTACCTTGTGGGTTTTCAATCTCTCTGATATGCTTTCTTTGCCCCACACCACTACCACTGCTCGGCAGGCAGCAGCAGCAGCAATAGCAGCAGCGCAGAAAGACGGACGAGACCGGTATGTCCTTCTTTTACCCCACACATACACTAGCTCCTCTCCAGCATCCCCATGGCTGCTGGTGCTGCTGCTGCTGCTACAGGAAGAACGTAATTTTAAACTCAATTTGAAACACATTTCCGGAGCATGTTTGGTGAAATAGCACAAAACCGCACACATACCCGGGGTATGTGCACACAATCACACATCCTGGCACATATGCACACACACACACACTCGCTACCCTCACCACCACCGCCAGCAGCGTCGTCGTCGTCACCAGAAACAATAAACAATTGTGCTAGAGTGGAAAATTAGGGTGATAGATGGGGATGCCTGGGCAGTGGGGGAATCGAGGGCGAAAGGACGCTCAACACTAATGGAGGCCGGTACACACACACGGAAGATACAGAAGTACTACTCCCTTTGCGGTGACGGCGAGAGTGCGAGAGTCGCATACGAGTCGAGACGAGCCTCTTTTATTCCAACTACGGATGCTGCGGTTACACTCAACATAACCGGCATCCATACCGGCCCAGAGCAGACACACCGCCTAGAGCGGCACAGTTGAATTGATTCATCGTCTCGGCGATCATCGTCTTAAAATGGCCGTCATACATACAGGTATTTGAACTGTTTATTGGCATATCGAGAGGAGGAAAGTTACTTAACTTCTGCCAAACGTTCCAAACACTTCGAAGCGAAAAACAAAACACTTTGATCAGTTTAGCGGCATCGTTGCACTCACTGTGCTGTGGACTCCGTTCATTCTTTTGGTTCATTCTTTCATTCCCTCTGTTTCGAAGCTGCTGTAAAAGGATTCCTGGACCCCGCGCACAAGGGAGGGAGGTGGGAAAAAATGGTTTTATTATAAAATTCCTTTTTGCCACCGCGGTGAAGGAATTCTTTTGTCATTCTTTCGCCAACTGATCTCGGTAACCACGGCAACGGCGACGACGACATCGAAGCGTCCGCACAAGGTCTTGCCGTGTGCTTTTCATTGTTGCAACGGTCCGAACCGGGGGAGAGCGTGCAGGGGGTGGTAAGAAAAACGTTTTTCTTTCCGTTTGCTCCTTTAGTTGGCCTCTGTGTCGTTCCAGCTGCACTCACCAACCCCCGTCCGGTGGCGGGACTCCGTTTTGTGCTGTTTCGGTGAATCCGTTCCACTCACTAGGAACGTCGCGCATCGAAGTGTGCGACGCACGCCGACGAATACGCAGAACGATTTGAGCGAATGTTCCACTTCCGCGCCAGTCCAATGGAGCTGGTTAATTGATTTTGAGCGCCATTTTCCATCACACTGCAGCATCCGCTGCAGCTCTTCGGTAGGTGGCGGTGTGAATGGAACTGATGGGAAACCCTTTTTTGTTCGCTTCAACATAAATGAGTCATTTGTGTTGGTGGTGGCTGTGGTCGAGGGTAGGTATTAATCGGAATGTGGCTTAATCGGAAGCATAATGACATTACATTTTGACACCCCACAAATCCGGTGGTGCACGCCTTGGTTTTGAGGTCTGGAATTTGGTCCCGCCAGCGCATGGCAATATGCTACAACTAAGCAAATGGCCACTAGCATGCCTATTGTGCTGTATCCGTTTGGCATTGATTTAGAGGTTGTGAGATGTGTGGAATGGAAAATGCGTTTCAAAATCCAACATCCAAGTGATTTATTCGAGCCTGATTCGAGAATTATCGTGGATCGGGAATGCGATCCACTGTGTGTTTGTGACGCGTCCTAGAGGGGAGGGGGGGGAGGGGGAGGGCAAAGCTATATTTTTCGATCAATGACATCGCTTTCGGAATGTCATTATATTTGATATTTCTGCATTGCAATGAAGAAAAAATGGAATTTGAGCACAGATTTTATAGCCCAATATTCTGTTCGTTTTGCTGAATTAGTTGATAATTCATATTACTAATTCCTCGAAATAATTCGGAGGTTATGCATTGATTTAAAAAAATCGATACCAAAAACATGTGTGTAATCGTAATCTCGTGATCAAAGCAGACACATAGAATTACACTTTCAAGTTTTGCAGTCGACCGAACCATGATGTTTCTCGATAACAATTCTCAAAATAAATCAGGTTTTCATCACCAGAAATAATTAATGTAAAATTATCCTTTGAATGATGTTTTAAAACAACATTTCGTGCAGGTCGTTGTTCGGTTTTCGGTCACAAATTGTTTGTTATGCAGCATGTTAAAAAAATGGCTTGATGTTGGCTCATTGTTTTCCAGATCTCACAACAAACAAATAAAAATCAAATGAAGCCTCTTTCGCTGCAAATGTATCGTATAAACCTGGTCATCTGTTATTTTTGAGTTAAACTTAATTTACCATTATTTTTGTTTACCATTAGTTTTGGTGCCAACATAAAAAACTATTCTAGTGCCTAGTGCGAACTGAATAGATGCTTTCATAAAAAAGAATATTGAAATAAACACCATTTCTGTGGCAGTAGCTGTATGATTCCAATTAGAATTTACTAATTCATTCCTCAAAAGCATACCATAAAAATTCTGTTAAATTGGCTTGATTACCGCTAAAGAGAATGAACGCTTGAAATTCAAAACAGGAAGGATTGGAAGCCGTTCAAAGTGGACTTGGATAAATTATCAAAAAAGACCTCAAGTGCCTCATACCATAGTGACCAGTTACTTCAAAACCCGAATCGGTGCGTCCAGACGGATCGCATTTGCACCGCTCGCTCAAGCACAACAGCCAGAGAGCTTTTTCTATCGCTTCGAGAAACGAACCCAGAAATGCTGGGTTTTCAAAATTTTTATGGGGATGACATCTCAGCGAAGCATAAAAAAATTGCGAAACGTAAACAAAGTGCAGATTCTTGCAGTTTTCGGGTTGTCAAAAGAGCTGTGAGCTTGAGCTAGCGTTGCAAAAGCGATCCATCTGGACGCACCGAATCGTTGGAAATATCTTTACTTATATGGTAACGAGGGGAAGGTAAGTTTTTTTCTCTTTTGGTCGAAAACGATACCTCAATCATGTCGCAATATCGAGATTTGAACCGGTCATTACAAGGTCAGTGTCAAAATGGTGAAATCAGATTATTTTTGTGTCCTACGATTTTATCAATACCAACAGAATGGTCATATCAAAATAAAAAAAAGAAAAAGCAATACGGTATAAATAATGGCATACGGTAAGGACAAAAGGCATTATTAGTTAAGAAAATCGTATTAAGCTCAAATCAAATGTTTCATTAGCAAACGTTGAACATACTTAATATCGAACTGATAAACATGATTGAGCAAGCAAAACGACAATTCCTCGCTAGGAAAGGCCAAACATGACTTCAAACATGACAAAATGTGATAGCTTGAGATTGCAAGCTACTTAAAAGTAATTGCGGTAAGCCATCCTCTCAAAATAAATGACCAAAGTTCATAATTAATGCGTGCGTAATCCTATAATTCCATTCACCTGACCCAAAATATGTAATCATCTTCGACAAGAGCGAAGACAAAAATAACGAATCACTGGCTGGAAAAGAAATCCCTCCTCGTGTTTCACTGGAACTCGTGCACTTAGCCGGTTGGAATCCACACAACAAAACACGAAATGATTGACGAAACCACAAAGTGATGGAAATAGCTAGGATTCCTCCCATCATGGAAGCCACTGGAGAACAACGTTCTCCGGAACTAGGAAACCTTTTTTTGGGGCGAGAGGAATAATGCCGTTCGGTATTTTTGTTTTTCATTACCCATTTCGTTTTATTGCCCAGCTTTTACAGGCGCGCTCCGTGTGCGTGTGTGTGTGTGCGGCACCGATAGCAAAGGATAGCCGCCAGCCAGTCCCTTCGCCCAGTCTTTCACCAAGTCACGCACCGAATTCGGAACGGAACCGGCTGGAGGAAATGTTTCCCCCGAATTGGATTAGCCTTGGGAGGCGCGCAGCGGATTTTCCGCGGAATGTGGAACGGGCAAAGAGGCAAGCAAGCATGCTCCGCAACACCACACCACCTCCCTTCCCGATCTCTGGTGCTGTTGCCGTTGCCGCTGGAAACGGAAAAGGAAAAGAAAGAAACAAAACATTTTCCAGCGCGCAACAATAAAGCGCGGCCTGTTGCGGCCAATAATAATCAGTGCGTGCTGCGTGCTCGATGATACGCCGCATACCATCACCATTCCATTCCCCCGACCTCCCAAGGACCACGGAACGGAGGGGGGGGGGGGGACAACGGCTAAAAACGACAAAAAAATGGTGGCATTTAAAGCCATCACTGGAAACATTCCTAAGCCTATCGCGGCCAATCCCGACGGCGGCAGCAGCAGCAGCGGAACAGCGAATAAAAATCAGGACTATAAGTGATTCCCGGTAGTGTGCGCGGTCTAAACCATCACCATCATTACCATCATCATCATCATGGTGATCATCGTGAGCATTCAAAGGAGGAACCGAAGATCGCAAGCGTGCTGCTTTTATATTTTATGGTCGATATTTATAAGTGATTATAATCTTAATACTCCCCGGCGCAACCGGAACAAGCATCGAGAGCATCCCCCTCTCGATGGGCAAACAACAACTGGTACACGGCGATCAGTTGGCCGGCCGGACAGACGTTGGCGGTCCCATCTTCGACCCATCTCGCCCGAAAGGGAGGGTCCGGCCAATGCAAAAACCGACTGGGCTACCACCATCCAAGCAATTCAACCTCTCAAGCTCGGAATGGTTGCTGCGGCCGTTGCCACTGACTAGGGACGATGCGATGCGGCTACTCGGATCGCTCGGATTGCCTCGCCATTTTCAAATTTCCTCCATTTCGTTTTATTCACTGACAATACGGTTCTCACTCATCCCTCTCTGCTCTGCCACGACGACGACGATGACGACGGCCATGGATGGGGATGAGCAGGCATCTCCTCTTCTCGTCTGGTCAGCGCCACCAGCCAGCGGCCAGCAACCCAAATCCCCGCTTTTGCCCCAATCGGGTACACTTCGGGTCCAACCGCAAAAGCCGCAAAACTTCCAAACAGCACACCAACAAGATGAGAAAAGGGGAGAGGGGCTGATCTGTTGGAGAGCCTCCTGTCCGTCCCCGAATCCCATTCCCGGGCTTTGGAATGGCCCTGGGAAGGAAATGAAATCCGAAACTGAAAATATAAAATAAAAGAGCCGGACAATTTGGCGAGCGCGCGCGCTCGGAGGGGCGCGGAGGTTTATTAACGATGATTACGCCTCAATTCGGGTCCGTTTATCACCAACAGGCAGGCACCGTGGGGGGGGGGGGGGGGGTGGGGCACGGAGACACGGGGCCAGCCGGAACTCCAGAGCTGGACAAATGAGTGCCCCCTTCGTTGGGCGTTCGCCAATAAACGATCATTCCGGGATGCCGCCGGGTTGCCCATCACGAGGAGCGTTTAGGCGGGCGGGTTGTGTTCCTCTCCTCCTCCTTTTTCACGTATTTTTTGTTTGTTTGTCTCTCCCTCTTACACCTCACCCCGCGGTGCGGATTTAATAGACTAATGTCACGTTTTGGCGAACGGCAGATACATTTCGTTCGCTGTTCGTTCCGTGGAGCATTCGGTGCTCTTCTGCTGCACATCCGGTGTTTTATATGCCCGATCCCCCTCTCCAAAACAGCAGCAGGAGTCCTAAAAGACATCACTCTTCATGAAACGGGGTCCCGGGATCGACGGAATGCCTCTTTTTCTCCCGGATTTTCCGATGATTGTGAGCATTGGAAACATTCTGTTTATTTCTCGGTCATTAATGCGCACCCAAGGTGTGTGTGTGTTTGATTTTTATGGTACTCCACAAAAGCACCCTCTCCCCAGCACCAGGAAGCGCTTTGAAATGTGGAAACTGTGGAAAAACCCATCAACAGTCAACAGTCGAAAGAAGGATCAAGGGACGAACGGACGGACGGACGGATGGGTCGTCACCACCACCATCACCACCGGTGGCAAAAGCCAGTAAGCTAAATGAGGCACCCTAATCGCCTGTTTTACGGCCGCTTTCCTGTGGCCTGGCCCTGGCACTGGCCGGTCCCTAATCGAAATGGACAAAATGGTTCGGGAAAAATCCTAGGAAAATCATCCAGCTTTGCGGTTCTCCTCGATAGCACACCAGAGAGCGAGATTGGAGAGAGAGAAACGGGTGTTTCGGGAGGAAAGGAGCTTAGTAAAAGTTTTCCCGGGGAGTATCGAGTTTCTCCCTTAAAATCGGACAAAGTGGAACCCCTTTTTTTGGGTGAGTCCGTACCGCGACAATGGAGGAGACCGCCCAGGGAGGGTGGTGCTGGTCGGTGGTTTGTCATCGATTTATTTGGCTTTATTAAAGGACTCCTTAACCTCCACCCCTGGTCCCCTAGTTAACGGTTATGTAGATGTCATCTCATTAATCTTACCCTCCTTCTACCACTCCACCCGAGGACACACACACACACCGCAACATCCTTGCTGTCTACTGTTTAATGAAGCGTTTAGAACTCCGCCGTACTCGCTCCGATCGATTGTTTTCGGTTCTCGAGGTTCAACCAATGGCTAGTAATTAACCTAAAATGGTCGCTTTTTTCCACTTTTCTTTTTTTCTTTTTTGTTGTTTTGTTTGTTTTCTTCAAACACCAGCAGTAGCGCCATTTTCATTCTGACCGATCTGATGATAGCTGTTTAAGGTCTTCTACGCAAAAGGCCGCTAATCGTTCGCATCCATTGATGAGTTAATATCGTGCCCCTAAACACACACACACCCATAGCAGTGCCTTGATCTTGATCTTCCTTACACGGTCCCAAGTTAACGACCCGCTCTCCGTCATCGTAACATCATTGGCCTTGCCTTGGTGGTTGGTCGTTTTAATAAATAATAAGATAAGGCTGAACGCGACGCGAATATACATCTCGTTTCAATAAAACCGTTTAAGAAGGACGACGACGATTTCAATTACGATTTATGATAAAGCGTACCCCCGACGAAGGGCCGTCCCCCCTGAAAGGCAATCAAAATAGCGACCATCGCATGTGCCTTTGGCCATCGCCATCCTCGCCATCGCCATCCATCACAAATCGGTCACCGGGGACAAATTATTCCTTCACCACCACCACCCGAATGTTTGGAGCGCCGTGGCCGCGAGACAACGAGTGGAATGTTGCCGGTGCTGCTTATCGTCGTACCACAAACGCCGATTGATCGCCAAGCTCTGATGTGGTGTGGTGTGGTGTGTTGTGGTTTGGAATGTGCTACTCCCTCCCTCGGGAGGGCCACCTTTTTCACCCACCAAGGCCAGGCCATTGGGTTGGGTTGAGGTTGGTTTATGGTTTACTTCGTCACACCAGACCCGACGACCAGCAGCGTACCAGCAACAGCACGCACATGGAACAGAAAGAAACAACCACCACCCGCCGGGAATGGGAGGAGGAAAACGTGGGAACCATTAGCAACGCTTCCCCACCCCCCAACTCGCAACAGGTACCGTCGCGTCGCCGGTCAGGTGGAGGAAGTTTCCTTTTTTCTCACTGCCTGGTGGTGTTGGCAATAAAGTATGTTTTCTATGAAATTTAA
The DNA here is from genome assembly GCF_943734745.1 of Anopheles darlingi. Taxonomy (NCBI): domain Eukaryota; kingdom Metazoa; phylum Arthropoda; class Insecta; order Diptera; family Culicidae; genus Anopheles; species Anopheles darlingi. The sequence continues at coordinate 42,007,846 of NC_064874.1, forward strand.
TAAAAAGATGTTGGAATCGGCACCGTTCGCGTGCAGCTGGCCCACAAACCGACGACGCGTGATGATGGGTTTGAGTGATGGTGTGCTGGCAGCAGCGTGTGTGTGTGTGTGCGAGCGCACGTTATTGTTTCTCCAGAGGCGCCAGAACCAATCTCGGTTCTGGGAATGATTTCACCCGTTCTTGACACCTATGATCGACGGCTCAGCCGTTCCTTCGTTTGGCCGCGGTTGGGGAGAATGGTGGGCGGCCAATTCCTTGTCAATTTCTACGTCAATACGCCTGCCGTGCGCCAGTGCGCTGCGCTTCAATCGTGGGGATGCGATTTTTGAAAAGCCTTTTTCCTTGGAATTCCATATCTGAACCAAAGCCCGCGACGCGCGTGGACTGACGGACGGTCGGACGGACTTTTGGGATAATAAAATGAAAGCGACGCGTTCGCCGCTGTAGGACACGTGCGCGCCACTATGCCAATGTCACAACGATGTGACTGAATGTGTCTTTATGGTCGGTTTTTTATCCGACAGCGACTCCCGTTGCCGATGGAAAAGCGAAAGCCGTTTTTCTCGGTAATCGAGGAAACTTCAATGGTACACGATCGGTTGGGCGACTTTCCTGTATCTGTCGACTGTTTTGTTGTATTGCCAGGAAGTTTGCAATGTCGTCTGTGACTTGGAAATAATATTCTGGCTTGGTGCGTTTGATAGAAAAGCAGACAAAGCGTTGTTGTCGATGCTGTTTTGTGCTGATGTGCGAATGTGGTGCTTCTAGTTAAGAGGATGATTTTTGCGGGAGTTATTTGTAGGAATAGAGTCACTCGAGCGATTGTCCAACTTTTCAAACAAACAAACCGAATGAAAAAGGAACTACAATTCAGCTACGAAGTGTATGCATTCATTCGTAATGTTTTACGGTAGATGATCTCTATTCATGGGTGAGTGTGAGAAGACTACATTATATTTTTATATTTATTTTTTTTTCATTGGAATGCTACAATTATAAAAAATGAAAAAGAAAACAGGCAAATCAGTTTCTTCGAAAAGCAGCTTCCGTTATTCTTAGTGTAGATTTGATCTTTAACAAACTTTATGTAAAGTATGTGGAAGCAGTGTCTATGGCACACAAAATTCTAGAGAAAGATTTGTCTGAATTACTCTAGAAAAAAGTGGGTTGAGTATCGTTTCGAGGTCAAATTGTGTGTATATGTTCTAAATTGTGTTTCGGATTAAACCAGCGTTGAAAAGTTTTGATCTATGAATCCGTTTTTTAGTAACTCCAGCAAAACTAAAAAAAGGGTGCGAAACAAAAATAGCACCACCAATGATATTCAACAAAATTCATCCATATTTCTGAAAATTCATCATATTCATCATTTAATCATATTCATTATTTAATAGTCTTTTTACGTGTCAATCTTTCGGATGACTTCAATTAGATACGATTTCATGTATAAAATATGTGTTTTGAGCTTTTCTTCTGTATCTCCTTCAATGTACTCCCGAACTCGACATTTGAGCATGTTTACGTCATCAAATTGGATTCCGTTTTCATAAAAACGACGTGCAAGGATGTACAAAAGGGTCTCGAAGCAATTCTTATCCGGAGAAAGAGCTGGACAATCGAAAGCCTTGATATTTCTATCAGAAAACCACTATTTAGTAAGTTGCGTGGTGCGGTAGGTGTGAGGTGACAGCATTATCTTGTTCGAAAACACAGTCCGGCACCTTAAATGTCTCGTAATGGTCAATTAAACTTATCTTCAACATGTCTACGTAATGTTCCGAATTCATTTTTGTTGTAATTATCACCAACGGAAGCATTCGTCAAACTGGAAAACCTTCCCATATAACCAATGTACTACTATCAATGTTCTTGGTAATCTTTCCAACTGGTTTCCAACGTGCATATCGTGCCAGTAGTAGCTGGTAAAGAGCCTACGGATAAAATTACTGTAGTGATCGGCATTGTAAACGAGGTTATTAGAAAAATAATGTAAAAAAACATGGTGGTGCTATTTTGATTTCGTGCACTGTAGACATCGTAGCATCCTTGCGATACGTCTAACTCTTTGTTCACCGATAACGAGCCCATAACCACGATGTCTAAGTTCTTTCATTTAGTAAACGCGAATTTTCGATTTCTCAATGACGCTACCAAAAATTCAGGAAGACGTCTTCGCCTAAATGTAAGGTAGTCCTGTAATTTTTGGTTTTATACGTTCATTCATTAGGTTTTTATCAAGCAAAACTATTTTTATCAGCCCCTGTATGATAAACGACGTTCATTTAGCCAGTTGTGGCGTAGAACGGGAAATAATAAGCAGTTAAACAAGAAAAGTCAACTATTTTCGTCGATTCCGGTAGCGTATCTCGAACGAATCTCGCTAAAATAGTAAATTAATCGACAATAACATAATAGTAACATAACAATCAGATCATGTTTAGTTTTCCAAAATGAAATCGGTCGGCTACTGAACCCAAAAATATTGGAACGGTGTTTAGAATGAATAGATATGTGAGGTGCTTCTCATACTCCACATAATACGACGTCCAGACTACACTCACAGATATTTGAACCTATTTGGACCCACCAGATGGCAATGGTTTGCTAAAACAATATACAAACAGCCTGAATAAGATCGAATGTAATGCGATACGGTGTTCTCTTAAAATAGATTGTCGAAGCACACCCATAACGCGACCAATGAATGCGTCCGTCTAATACACGTTTTTAATGTTCCATCCATTGTCGATCCAGGAACGGCAAATAATACGATACATTGGTTTCTATTGTGTTATCTTTATTTGTGTTAAAAAGGGGGGCTCCTCACGGCTCACGGAAATAACTTACATCCAAGGGTTCGCTTACGCTAGTGACTAAAATTAGTAGCCTTTCTTCTGAAGGGCCTTGATGTCCTGATCGCCATAATAGTCCTCGCTGTAATGGGGTTGAGAGGAGAAAGGGAAATGATTCCGGTTAATGGTTGCGTTGCGTAAAACATCCATCGCCGCCGATCGACTGAGCCACCGTAAACCACGACCCGACCCCTGCGAGTAGTAGTAGTAACTGGTGGTCAGCGTTTCGGGCGAACAAGGAAGTCGTTCTTTTTGGGATATATTACTTCTCACCATACCACAATGGATCCCACGAGATAAGAAGGAAAGAGTGGAAGGAGTGTTTGATGTTTACGTGATAATGGAAGATTCGGTAGTAAACTTAGTTAAAATCAAACGACACCACACCGATATCGTCCGTTTCCGTGTCATCGTTTCCGGTGGAGCAGAGTAAGGTTAAGTGAGTACCAAGTGATGTAAAAACAGTTAGAAAACACAAACACACACACACACACACACGCACCAGGATTCCGGTGTGTGCGCAATCCATTAGTACCATCAGTTAGAGCTAGAACGATTCCCAACGAAGATGAACCGGAGACGTACCAGACAGACATACATCCTGCCGCTGCAACAGGACCACCATCATCCGGTCAAACGCGCAAACACACGCACACGAGGAAGGGTAAGAAGGAATTCAACAGTCACCGTGAGTGAGTGAGCGAATGATGATGATGGTTGGAATGGCTGGTTGGTTGTTTGGTTGGTTGGTTGTTTGGTTTGTTTGTTGGTAGCGGTGAAGAAACATGGACAGATCGGGGCGTGTGGTAAAGGTTTTAAAGATTTTTTTTTATTATTTCCTTTTTATCTCTTTTCGCGCTTCAGCTTCCACTTCAACGAGTACTAACTTCTGTTCTCTTCTGTTTCTGTGTTCCGTTCTGTTCTGTTTCGGTGGCGGTGTTCTAGGTATCGCTGCTCTACGTCACAGGCTAGATAAACTACTATCAGACTACTATCGAGGATGACAGACCGACCGACGAACGAAACGGCGCTGTTTCGGGGTCAACGGTTAACTCGGAATGAGAGAGTTTATTGAGTATTTTCTGCATGCTTTCGGTGGAGAAAGAAAAGGGAATGCTGTGCGGGCTGTTCTCGAACCCTCCAAGTGACAGATTGTGATAGTGAGGAGATAGTGAGTGGCCCCCACGGCTGTCATCGCAACATGGCCGGGAGGGTAGCGGTTGAAAAATAAATAAGTTAGCAAGTTAGTGAGAGCGAGGCACTAATCCTCGGTCAGCAAAAACAACATGTAAAAAAAAACATAACTGGCGGGCCGAGCAAGTCCAAGGTAAACCCCACGCCGCACCGAAGTAGCTCAAAGTAGCTCAAAGTAGCTCAAGAAGAGACAAAAGCGGTGGAGAGGCACACGCATACAAATAGACCACGAGCCACACTCAACGGAAATCTGTTGAGTTTGGCTGTGAATGCAGGCGAGGTGAGTTGCGAGTGGTAGGGGTGCAGATTCCAAAAGAACGTTGACCTCCGGCGGGCCGACACAAGGGACGGAAAGGATTACTAGGATGGAATCCCCGGACACCCTCCCCCCGGACGATACACTCTCGAATCCTTATCACTCATCAAGCATCAGTAGGATTTTTGCCTTTTTCTTACAGCTCTCTCTCTCTCTCCGATTTGTCGGTGCCCAAGGAAGCTTGTTCGTTTCCGTCGTGCGTTCTTCGTCCCATTTCATGGCATGGACGCGAGAGGGGCCTTTGATATGGGGAAGGGTGGCCAAGGCCAAGTGGTGCCAAGCGGTCAGTAAGCCAATAACGCATCGCCTGCTGCGCACACGAACGCCTCCGTTCGTCGCCGCCAGATATTGTGGTCACTCAAAGGCAAACAGGGAAAAGTAGGCCTCGCCTTATCTGTTTCCCTGTTCGACTGCTGCACAGCGCCCCCTTTGACAGCGACGACGTCAATCTTCCTGCGATCCGGCATTGATTAGGCGCTGATGGTTTTGCACACATGGATACACACACGCCGTTGTGTGTGAGTGTGTTGGGGTTTTCTGAGTTATTTGTTAGATTCCCTCGGCACTTCCTTTGCCAAGGGAGATTCGAGCGGGACCGGCGGCAGCGGATCCTCCCCTTAGTATCCAGTATCTAGCTTGTTGATGGGGTTGTAAAGTAGCCATTTTAAAAGTATTCTTTGCCCTTTCTTCTCATCACACACACACAAATATCCCTCTCTTTATCTGTCTTTCTCACTCTCTCGCTCTCTCACTTTCTCTTTCTCTCTCTCTCTCTTGCTCGTTTGGTCTCCCTCTGTATCGTCTCGGTGTGTGTTTAGTGTTTTGCTATCTGTTTCTATCTACTACTCCTACTCGCCTGTAGTATCCTAACGGGCTTTTCTCGCTCGCGACGGTGGTCTACCGTCCCCTGTTTTCCCCCCATCTATTCCCAATCCCCCTTTTCTTCACTACTGCCCTGCTGTACGAGATGAGATGTGTCCCTAGTTACTGTCCTTCGGCGCCGGACGGTTGGACTTAGTGATAGGTTTGGCGGGCGCACCACCACCACCGTTCTGGACGGCCAGACCGGCAAGGAGCTCACTCTTGCGGATGCTCTTCAAGTCCAAATCACCGTAGTAATCTTCGCTGTTGGGCGGAACGGGGGGTAGTAAGGGTTGAGGGAGATTAGAGATGAGATGGTTAGCGAAAAAACGGTAAATTAAGAATTATTCACTCAAACTCGAGTGAGTGGCGAGTGAGGCGTGAGGATTGAGGTGAGGCAGGCTGAGAAGCGGAGCGAAGAGTGTTTTCGAGGTTGCTACAAGAGGACGCTCGGGGGTTTTTGTCCGGAAACCCGAAAAGGCCAGAGGAACTAGCCTTCCGAGCTTCCCTTTCGAGCGGTGATTGTGAAGAGTGTCTTTTACGTCGTACAATTCTGCTTTTGATTCCGAGCGATTTGTTCTCAGAAGTGGTCTCGAAAGAGGTAGAATACGGCTGTGTGTGTGTGCGGTTGGTAGACGTTTAGTCGTTTTCGATTGATATTTGGCAGGGGATATGTACCAGAGGATGAGAAGGAACTAGACGAAAGGATGACTAGAGTGAGGATTCTGCAGCTACACAGAACCCAAGTGTTCCGTTTGATGTTATTTCTCGTCTGGTGGAAGATCAAGCCTTCCGGTATCCTCCTTCAAATGCAGACAGACAGGACTGAGATGGGTTCTGCCGACTGCCGTCTACATTTGCACCAGCGAATACCGAAAGTCTCCCCAGTTCACCAGGACCAGGATTCCGTTACGAGTTAGATAATTTTCTCCAAAAACAAAACAAAATTTCATAACCAAATTAGTGAACAAACAGACACACATGACAGTCGCGCAAGGGATGGGTAATAGAGACAGGGAGTCAACAAAAGCAACAAAAGAAACAAAACCAAAACAGGAAAGCATCCAAAGGCCACAAAGCACCAAATGCGGAAGGGAGGGTCGAGTGCGAGCAACATAGCCGATGCTTACCATCCGGGAACGTCCTCGGGATCCTCGCAGTTACCGGTACCGTCGGCGTCACCGATCTTGAAGACCGTACCGATCGGGCAACCGTACTCGCGGGCGACTCCCTCCAGACAGATGTAGTACTTGCGGCAATCCTCCGGGTGGGCATGTCGCGAGAACGAACCAGCATTGGAGATCTCACCGGCGGCTGGGCAGGTGAATCCATTGGCTACCTCTGCGGAAGGAACATTCGCCGATGGGCAAGTGTTAGTGACGTCACCAAAAAAAAAAACCGATCCCGCCGGGTCAAATCCTTCGTACCTTCGTTCCGGCATTCGGGCACCTGGTCAGCCCACATGCAGACGCGCGCATCACGATCGTAGGCGAGTCCGGGCGAGCACTGGTAGCGGGAGGCCTCACCGTTCCAGCAGTTCCAGAACACGTCGCACTTGGCCGCATCGGGGAAGATACCGTACAGACGCTCGCAGTGGGACGTGGAGATCGGAGGTTCTGTCGGAGGAGGAGGAGAAGGAGGAGAAGAGAATGTTTGATGTTAGAAGTGGAATACACATTGGAACGAATACAATGAAATTCCCCGCACGCCCAGAAACTTGGGTCGGTCTTATCAGTGCCTTATCCGTAACGCATCAATCAACGAACCAAGTAACGTCATTAACGTCATCTGTCAGTTGCATGCTCCACAGTTCGGTCCGTAAGGATGATTGCATCTATCAGTACCAAGACATTTCCTGCAGTTCTCTGTTCTGCTGCTGCTGATGATGATGAAGTTTATATCTAGCGTACTAACAGCATTTCTGCATCGCTGCTCTTGAGCTGCGGAAATCGGATCGACCATCTTGTTCCAGAACCATTTCCCACAGCCTGCTGCGTTCGACGATGAACGAGAAACCAAATCGAATGCCAATCGATGGCATCGGGTTCCCGGGAGTTCGTTGCAATCCCAGAACGAACTAATGAAAACATTCCAAATGCGCTCGGTTTGTGTAGAGCTCGAGATGGCTCAGTGACCGACCTGGCCTGCCATTGATGGCAAAAGGAACGTCCGACCTGGTCCGGTGTGCCTGGTCTGTGTCGGTTCGCCTCCGATTAAATCACGTGTAATGTGGACAAATTTATAGATGTTTAATTAATTATTAGAGGATATCATTGGCCCGGTGGGCCACCCATACCACCCTCTTTAATCAGCTTTCCTCCTCAGCACCAAGCGCAGCGCACGGAGCCGTACCTTATTCCGTGTGGTGTATCCGCACACCAGGAGCACCGGGCCGGGGGTGTGAGGGAAAAATTTAATATAATTTTGAAATCAAATTTATTGCATTTTGCCACCGAGGTGGCAAGGTAAAGAAGGGGAACGCGGAGGCGGATACGAGCGATTAGCGCGAACCTGAACCGAGAGCGCGAACGATCCGGAAATGCCACTCGTGCGGATCGAGGCTCGGAAGGCGGACGGATTTACTTCTGGGGACAGGGACAGGAGGGCGCGGTGCGCAAGGGTGGAGCGGAATTTGTGGATTAGGTTCGGGAGCAACTGCTGCAGGTGGATTGGGAATTCTGCTGCTGGGATTAAACCACGCGGCTGGCAGATTGCGATTGTAGCATGGCCACCACCGTTGGTCTCTGGTGAAGCATCCAATAATGTGGTGTGCACGCACACACACCCACACACACGTTGGTGACAGGTGAGGCTCGCATGTGCCATAATTAGCTGCGGGGGGGATCGCGCTGACCACTGACCACAACGGGACCTCGGGCCTCAATGGCGGCCGGACTCACGCGTTCCTAAACAAATAATCACCCCAAAAGGGAGCGCGGAATGGAATGTCGGAATAATTACCTAGCTGGGTGCGGTCACCGCAGTCGACGTTGTGCAGGTAGTCGCAGTTCTCCGTCAGGTACTTGGAGTCGGTCGCATCGAACGCCAGGCCGTTGCCGCAGGTCTTCAGCTCGGCCACGTTGTTGTCACACTTCCAGTACTTGTCGCAGGAGCTCTGATGCGGGTAGAAGCCGAAATCGTCCGGACACTTGAAGCTCTCCTGGGCCACGGCTGCATGCAGGCGCATGGAAAAGAGCGAGAGAGAGAGAGAGAGGAACAGAATATTAGAAAATGAGAAAAAAAAGATTACAATATGGGAGCGCAGTAGGCGAACGGATTACAGTGACGTCATCTATATTTTTTTTATTTTTTATTTTATATTTTCTCTACCCCTGTAATTGGAAGTTCGAACCCCTATCCATCTGGGGGATGGCAAGGGTGGCCGTTATCACCACCCCAACAGACCCGGGATTGTTGGTCGCAAATGACGAGCGTCCGAATTTGAATGAAACTGGCCGATTGGCCGGTTGGCGCTGGGTCTGGGCTGATGGATGGTTAGCGTTAGTGTTCACGCAGTCCACCCTCTCCCCCCGCTACCCACTCGTCCACCTTTTCCGAGGGATCTGGACTCTTTCTTTGGCGTCGGGTTGGTGACGATGATTGGGTGTCATTTCTCAACAAAAAAAAACCCCGAAACCACCAACCAACCAACCGACCACCTGGTTGATCCACGTGAGACGGGACGGTGCGCTTAGGCCCGAAACACGGTGACCCCTCCTTCCATTCCTCCACCCCCACGAAGGGGGACCACGTGATGATGGATCGTTTCGTTCGGCGGCAGCGACGACGACGGAACGTTGGGCGTGCGATCAGAGGTGAATGATTTGTGACCTGTCGGATTTGGAAGTTTCTTTGCACCTCCCTTCCGCCGATTCCTGGGGCGACGGGGGGGAGGGGGGGGTCCATTTTCATTCCGTAGTTTCACCACTTGGCCACCACAAAGCATTCCATCTTCGCCCGTTTGTCGGTTTTTTTTTCTCGTCATTCCTTTTTTGGAATGGTTGACGCTCTGTTAAAAATTAATCCAAAATGGGTGACCGTAAGAATGGAGAGCCAGTGGATCCACCAGCAGCTCTCTGTCTCTCTCACTCTTGCTGTTCCTTTCGTTTTTTTTTTTGTTGAGTTTTTGCGGTTTGGGTTTTGAAAAACATCCAAGAAACCCTCGGCAAATGAAAAAAAAAACCCTGTGTCCCGTAGATCCTGTAATCTTCTCACCAGCTCCAGGTGAAATATTGCTCACCAGGAGGAGGTGCCCGAGCCTTTTTATTTTGTGTCCGTATCGGTCTTTCCTCCCCACTGGTGGATGCACTGGCCAAAAACCATAGCCGCTTTCGTACACATTTCGTCAACCGTCCCGATGATTAATGAACTCATCTCGACACGCGGCTGCACGACCAGCAGCGGGGAGGAATTCCGCGAGGGAAGATTAAAAGTTGACAAGAACCTCAGATCCCAATGAGTCGAAACCTTTCGCAGAACCGGGGACGGTGACTGTGGTGCTGGTCACTGCATCCGGTTAATTGTGGCTGAGTGGAGTGGAGGAGTGCTCGGAATCATAAATTCACCCAAAACCAAACACCTGCAAACCCGCATTAGTGGGGAGGAGGTTTGGTTACGGGGGACCGGAAATCTAACCAAACCGCAACCGGCCGGCTTATTGTCCCCAGGATCCCCAGCTGCATTGTGTTGTGCCGTGGGTTGCTGGGGTCCATAAATCGTACCGGAACCCATCAGCGGCTCGTAAATCTCGCTGACGCCCGATAGTAATTACATCGGGTAATTGCCATTATTTTTATCGCCTCGGTATGATCTTTAATTTATCGGCTTCGGCACCACCCAAAACGTACACCGACGGCGATGAGAGTGACCACTCGAGAGGGCGGCAAATCGATCGAATTCGATTTCGATTTCGATTTCGTGGCCTTAAAGATGCTCGATACCGGGGTTGCTATGTACATTTGTTGCAGCAGCTACTGTCCTAAACTAATCTAGATTTCTCTCCCTCCGCGATCTAGTAGTCATCACCAGGCAACCCAACACACACGGTGGTGGTCCAGCGGTGACATAATATCGTGGCTGCGCACGTCATGGCCTGCTTCGCCGAAATGTGAACCAGATCGGCCCAAAAACGGGACCAACGGGCACATATGCAACCCGCCGTGGCTCATTAAAACTTTCGCGCCGTTGGTTGAATAAGCGCCACGTCACACCACGCCAGGTGGATGACATATTTGGTGGTGGCCACTGGAGGCGCACGTGAATTCGATTCGATCACTCGCGGTTCGAACTCTCACTTAGATGGCGTTCCTCAACAACAACAACAACAACAACCGTAATCCCTTTCAATTTGCTGCTAACCACTCTTTAGCCCATGATTGGTGGTTACGATTCGTGCGGGTAAAAAGGGACTTTAATTAGACGGTAAATTCCGTGGCCACGTTCCCGGCACGCTCGTGTTTAGGCCCGGCCTTTTGCCCGAAACGACGTCACGACGAGAGTGGTGGTGGTCACACTGATGCATTTTGCCTGCAAGTTAGCAAAAGGGGAAAGCGTCGCTCGCGTGAAGGAGCTTTCTTCCATTTCACCACCACCATTTTGGTTTTTGGAAAGGCGTCCGGTTCGACCTCTTCCACGTTTTACCCAGTTTCCGGAGCACGATCATCGTGGTGGGTGCATCGAAGTTCATCGAACTTCCGATCCATTTATTGGAGTGCCCAACTCCACTCCACGCCACGATCTGTTCCTTCCTTTCGGCACCGATCTCTCGAGAGAGTGATCGAGTGGTCATTATGTTTCGCATCAGCAACAACCTCGCATCCACGACCTCTCACGAGCCGTCGTGTCATTGGACTCTGTAGAGGTGCTGACCATGAACGCTGGTGGTAATTGCATGTTCGCCCCCCCCCTTAATGCCACTCCAGGAAGGCATCAGGCAACGCCAATTTGCCCGACGGCTGGTCCGGGTGGCCTCCAGCAAGTCGCCAAAGTGAAATCGTTTTTTGTTGCAAATTTCGTTTGCAAAAAAGCTTCGTTTTCTTTCTCTTTCTGCTTTACCGGAGCGCATCAGCTTCTTCTACCTTAAACTCACCTTCAAATCGAAAGTGAAAGAGCAAATCAGGCCGGGTGAGGGAGATTAAGGATCTCGGACTACAGGGCGGGACCTTGGTGGTGGCTCACAGCGGGACCATAAGTCACGCCGCTGATATGCCACGGTAACGAGCTCGAGCCGGTAATGATGAAGGCCAGAGGCGCGGTGGAAATGGGGAGAAGAAGCTTTTCAGCTTTTCTCGCGGCATTTTTTCCCGGCCTTCCGTTTTTTCTTTCGGCTGCGTAAACAAATCCCAAAAAGGCTGCTGATTAGATCTTATTGCATTGCTCTTCGCCACCACCACCACCACCAACACCGCTACCACCCCTTTATGTACACTTCCGGAACCGGCAGGAATCGCAATTATGCTACCGCCCCCCGAAACGGAACGTAACGAAACGGATCAACTCCCACGGTCGTGTTGGATTTTACGTACCCCCCCTCCCCTTTCCCTTGGCCAATCCTTTCCCTCCCGGCGAGGTGGTGGTAAAGGCTGGGCGATTGTCGTACATAAACGAACAAAGGGCGAGAGCATATCGCGGAATGGCGCGATAAGACCATCGTCGTCGTCGTCGTCGTCGACTAAGAAGCTTGCTTTTGCCGCGCTTCTCGCTTGATTATCTCCATTGTTATCCGCAAATGCCATCAACCGGTGAAAGAGGAGTGTGGAGGGGGGATTGGAACAGAGGGGTTGCGGTGTTCCCGGAGGCAAAGTCGCGCGCTCGCTCGCTCGCTGCCATTTTACGACAACATGAGTGGATTGTAAGAAACTGTGTTTGCTGTTTGCCCTGCCCCTGCCCCCCAAAAAGGTGAGTCTGCGTCAGCCGCGGGGTCCGTTTTCTACACCAGGAACTCCATGAAACCAGGAAAGGGAAGAAGGAAAAGGTTTTCCCAACGACGACGACGACAAAATCGCGAATCGACGAAACGAATCGAAAGAAACATGCAGCAAGTTTGGTAATAACCGTTTATTATCTTTCGCTGATCGGTGATGCGTTTCCGTTCGGGCTGTTTACGCCAAGGATAACACGCACACGAGAGAGATAACCTGTCAGATAAGACCCCGTAGTAACGAAGGATGGATGCCTTTTAGGGGAGGGGGGATGTTGTATATGTGGTATCCGGCCTACGCCACACACACACGCACACGCCGCGTAGGAGGTTGCTTGTTGATGTTAGCTGCTGCTGCCCGGGAGTAGATTTGATTTTAAACGATTGTTTGCACGAACAAAACGGTTTTTGGCGGGGGGTGTGGGGGAAAAGGGGCCTGGCAAACCCTTTTTGCCCGGTGAGATGCTGAGGCTCTCGATCGTGCTCGAAACACAGCGCCCGGAGCGTTTACTGTACCCGAAAACCCGGCATGCTCAATGCCTTGCCAGCATAGCATACGCCGTTATCTACCACCAGACCCTTGGAAGCGGAGGGAGAAAAGGAGGGAAGGGTGGTATGACGATAGAGTGCGTGACTCCTTAATAGGAGTTGCTGCTGCTGCGGCCATCTTTTCCGAAACCGGAGCTCTACGATGGGCGGATTTTGCGAAATTCAATTCGCGCACATTACACCAACCATGGTGCCGGGCGGTGTGACATCTGCACCTTTCCGCCGGGGGTCTATGACCTTTGAACTGGCCACGTTGCAACCTGCAATTGACTCCGACATTGCGTTCTGTCATTGACAATGCAGACAGTGCACATCACCCAGGATGTCGCTGGGGAGTCCAAGAGGGAGGAAAGAGGGGGGATATTTATGCGTGACATTTCAATCGCTACTTTACGATTTGTGAATCCTCCTCGTCGTCGTCGTAGTTGGCGTCGACGTCGTCGTCGTCGTCGCGAACAATGTACGACAGACTCCAGTCCAGGAGACTCCAGAGATTTCGCGACCGTATGTGAGGTTATGTAATGGTTGCGGTGACCGACCGCCCGGAGGAAGCAAGGTGTGCGGCGGGCGTTAATGGATAATAGAATTTAATTAACACATAAATAAGCCAGACAACAACAACAACAACAGCAACATGCGGCGACGGTCGTGGTCGTGGTCGTGGTGGTTGCAACATATTCTGCCAAGACGCCACCATTCTGTGTTGTTCCAGGCGTGGTCCGGGAATGTGAAGGCCAAAGGTCTGGCCACCCACCACCCCCTCCCGGTGTGTGTGTGTGTGGCAAGCGAACTGGACTGGACAGGTCTATTAGTCTTCGTTGTTCAGTGTTCAGAGGTTATGTTTCCCGCCATCGGTCTGTCTCGCTGTCTGTCTGTCGGTTGCCAAGAGACAGGAAATCAATCCTAGCAGGCCTAGGAGAGACTGGTCTCGGTCGATGATCTGGTTCACCTTTGTCCAACCCCGGCCATTGCGGTCGTTTCCCGGGTTCCCGGAAAAGCCTTTCCAGGCGTACCAGCGGCCAAAAGGCCAGAGCACCACCATCCGATCGATCGAACCGGAGACACAGCGAGGGGCTATTGTCGTTGTGTGTATGTGGTGAGTAAAAGTGAAAGTCACCGCACGCCACAGATCACGATCGTCGAGCTGCATCGTTGGCGTAGGAGTGAACGAGATCGACAATCATCCGGATCAACACCACGGATCGGATCGGATCGTAGGTGGTACAGACCACGCAACAGACCAATGATCCCGATCGCGAGTGCGAGTGCTAGTGTGTGTGTGTATGTATGTCTTCCGTGTTGTTGGTTTTCCACTTTCCCGTCCCACCCTCGCCACGGACCACCGAAGATCGCTCGGTGATGTTAATGAATTGCGAAATATTTCGAACAAACAACAACAACAACAGCAGCACCAGCAGCAACACATGAACCGGTTCGTGGCCAGGAATGGTTGGCCGCCGAAGTAGCAGCAGCAGCACCAGCATCGGCAACATGATTATCGAAGATCGAATTGGGATTGCGCAACGTTTCTCTTTCTCCTTCTCTCGGTATGTTGGTGTGGGGCCGACACCGAGCAAGCACAACACCACCACCAGATGGGACACCGGAGCACCAAAAAGGCCCCAAAACCAGTCCAGTGGCCTCGCCGGTCGCCACGTCGATAAGGCGCGTTCCCTTTAGCTTCTCCACCACCATTGACGGTGTCCGGAGGCTAAAGGGAGTGTACCGTGGTATCCGCGGTGACACAATCACCGGATTATGTCACCACCAGCAGTCCGGTGGCTGAGCAGCAGGCACCGGGAGGCCCGGGGCGTTGTTAAAGTAGCCGCTGGGATTGCCGTCATCTCGGTCCGGAGCCGGATGATGAAATGGAATGGCACGGCCATTTGAATAACAGCGTCCCAACACGCCCCACACGATAAGGGGTTTGGGAGTAAAGCGCGGTCACAGCATCACACACACGCAAGGGAGTGGCATGCACGCATTTTTAGAAAGCCACGAACGATCGCGATCGAAACGCGCACGATAAACGCGCGCCGCAAGCACGACGCTTTTCTGGGCCAAGTTCAGTTGTCCGTCCGGTTGGTATCCGCATAGCCGCGTAATGGCCACCGCTAGTAAACGGCGTGCCGTTCCCGTGGTGATGCGATCATTGCGATCGCTGCATTGCGCTCCACGTCTTGCGGCCACAATTAGTGCGCTTCCGCCGTTCCGCGCTAACGGTAACGGACGGTATGTCGCGAGCGTCGAGTGTGGCGCGTGGCCGAGTGGCCTTACTTTCTAATCGATCGAAGATCGTCACGAAACCGAATGAAGGTCACTGGCTGTGTGGCTGTGTGGCTCCCGGCTGGTTACCGTTTTACTTGCAACGCAACAAACTTGCGCGCACACGAAGGTTGCTCCAGTTCCAGCGGCACCCAACCCTCCTCATTGAGGAGATGAGTTCGAGGAGCGAGCGGTTCGAGGCCATCGGGCGGCAACTCCTCCTGGATATGGAACAGACCACCACCGGCCGCCCGGTGATGGAGATTGTTGAGCGCAGCAGCGTCGATCAGTAATTGGTGATGGTAATAGTTGTCCTCGATCGTTTGTAACCAGCACCGGCGGCCGTTGCTCCACTTTCACAACTTCCTTCAGGCCACCCGTTGTTGACTGCAAGTTGCCCAGCCAGACCGCTCACTGGCCCCGACCCGAGTGACGGGAGGCATCCTTACCCCGCCCGGGGGCGAGGTGACGGTTAAAACTGGAGCACAGCAATCGAAAAGGAAGGTCCAGGTGCCATTATCCCTTCGGCGGCCTCATTGTTGCGTTACGCTGCGGCGACAACGTCGAGACTGAAGACGAAGAAGGTCACACGGGTAGATTCCACGAAACAAGAGAGAGATAGAGAGAGAGAGGCGAAACTGTTTTCCAAAAAACCCCCCCGGCGACCACACACCGGAGACTAACCGATCACCATTGCAGGCGCAGTTCAATGTCAAGTAGAGAGGAGGGGGGGAGGGGGGGGAAGTGCATCTTGTGGCTGAAGCGTGACCATCAATTGTGTCGGAGCAAAACGGTTACTTAGATGGATCGTCATGTCACTTCACTCAGCCGTTTACAAGCGTCGGATTCAAGTGCAATCGAGAAGTGGTCGACGACGTTTGAAGACGTCCGAATTAACTAATTTGGTCACGCTTCGTCGGCCCACGGAGGAAATCACCTTCCCTTCTTTCTCTTCCCCATATTCACCCTCTTTGAGGGGTAAGGGGAGGACTGTCAATGAACTTCTCATCGAATCCGTCAAGGGCCGTCGATGTCCACCACAATCTTGCAGTGACTGACCGGACGACACTTTTTTTCTTCTTCCCTTTTTTTGCCTTTTCTACCCTACCTTCTCCGCGGTCTCCGCGTGTTCTGGACGGTACTCCTCCAAACTTATGATTCCCGGTGTGCGTGTGCGTGCGTTTGTGTGTGATGGATACGCGTCACACGAGTTTGAGACGTGAGCGGAATGCGCTCCTTGGCATTGTTGGTGCGTGCTGGCTGACTGGCTGGCTGGCTGGCTGGCTGGCTGGTCCGTCGTAAACCGAAACCCGGCCGCCGGCCCGGGAGGCACTAAAAAGCGCATAGCCGCCGCGCCGTATGCCTCCATCGCCACCGCCCCTGTCATCGCTGTCGCCATTTTGCTTTCACGGCGGGCACGATTTTAATATCGCCGGAGTGCAGAAAGGCGCCGATGCCGGTGGAATACTAATTGAGCGATTATCTAACGGGAAGGATCCGCCATCGCCATCGCCATCGCCATCGTGGTGAAAGCCCAAAGCCCTCTTCTGCCATCATCGATCGCCATTCGTCGCGTCGTCGTCGATGTGACAGATGACAGTTCGGATGGGGTACGTCCAGTGGTCCGTTGTGTGTGTGTGTGTTTTTTTTTTCTTTCGAGGATTCAAGGAAGTGAGCTTCGAATTAGGTACGATACGATAATCTCATTTACCATTTACTGCGTGCACTGATCGCGAGTACTACGGAGAAAAGGTTTGACGTCACATCAAACATAGTAACATCCCATGGACCTCCGATTGTTGCTGCACAATGATTAATTAGCGAGCGTAGCGACATGCCGCCTCTCGAGGGACATACACACACACGCACACGACGCACGTTGAAGCAACGCCGCGAACACGCGTTTTGCAAAGTGTTTGCTGGGTGTTTGTGAGTGTAATTTAATTAATTCATCCGTGGCGGGAAGATAACCAACCATCCCTTTGGGGCCTGGATGACGCGACCTTCGATGGCATCTCGGTGCGAGCTCACGAGCGACGCGGACGTGGCCATCAGCGCGATTCATCAGCGTCGTGGTAAGCGTCGAACGTGGTAAGTAATTAGTGTAATTGAACGTATCTCTTGGAGGACTCCTCCTTCGCTGCTCCATCTTCTCGCCGCGGCCATCGATTCCGGCGTCGGATTTGCTACGGATTGGCGAGCTGTCGAGGTGCAACGGAACATCAATCAGCGCTCCTCAATCTGTCGAAGCCAATCGAGCGAGGTATTCAATCCGGGTGCTAAGACCCCGCACGCTTAATGACAGCTGCGCTTGCTGCGGTTTCCTGCATCCATCTTGTCTTGCGAATCACAGCCAACAATGTCATCGGCAGGGTGCCTATTGTTAGTGCCTCGAATCAGACGGATCAAATCCATGCGACGACAACGCCCTCCAAAACGGTAATTACGTCGGATAAACGGTCGGTGAAGGGGCGCGTTCGTCGATAAGAAACGTTGTGGGTAAAGTCCACACCTCGCCTTTCAAGGACAACCAGTCGACGTGATTTCGCCTCCCGCCCCCCCAGGTGATCAATTTGGATCAAACCCCCAAAACATGCGAAGTGCATCGAAGTGACTGTGCGAAGGGATCTCAGACTCCTCGCAGATCTCTCGTGGATTCTCTAGCACACCAACCAGCCAGCCTACACACACACACACGTAACATGAGCTAGCACCCCTCCGGTTCTCCGGGGTCCGAGCTGCTCCACCTACCACGCCCAGACCCAAAAGACAACTCGCGTCGTGGCTCGTTGGAACGAAATCTCGTTTTTGAATAAATTTCCATTTCCATCGCATCGCATCGCGTTGGCGCAACGCCTGGCGATGGGCCAGAATGCGGCGCCTCGGTCTCGATCCTAGGATCCTACCCTCACCCGTTCGGCAGGCAAGCAAGCAGGCCTACGATCCGTAAAACCGGCTGACCTCGACTCATATTTCGAGACATGGCGAGGAAACGACAACGCAACGCAGCAGCTAGCGAACGAACGCAACATCGCGATCGCGCGCGCGCGTGCAACAACGAGATCAGGCGGCGCAGCGCGAGTGGCAGACCGAAAACCAGTTCGAAACGAAAGCGAAATCGAAATGGAACCGGAGCCCCGCCGGCGAATACCCTGCTGCTGCTGCTGCTACCACTCGATCGTTCGTTCGTTCGCTCAAGAACCTCTCGATCGCTCATATGTGTGTGGTCGAGAGCAGCAGAGACGCTCGACGCAAGCGAAAGCGAAAGTATGCAATCCAAGCGTGAGGAAGTGGAGTAGGAGGTGTAGCAGGCGGAGCACCCACTTCTCAACCGGTGATCGCGTGGGATCGATCGTGGTTTCCTCTATCTGTTTCACTCTATCTGCGCGCAACTCCTTTTCCGTTCATCATCCGTTGTTCGCTCACATTGCAACAACAAGATGGTGGAATGTGTGCTGTGATCTGAACAAAACTCGGCCAGCTGTGGTGGTCTGGTGACATATTGCCGCCATCTTGCCGTTATGCTATCGATCGAACTATTCTATATCGAACTATCAAACCCTAGGTGGGTGACGTACGTACCAGCTCCGAAGAGTGCAACCACGAACACTATGCTATACTTCATTGTTATTGACTGTAGTTCGCGGAGGGAGGGAGTCCGTTTTATCCGTTCCGGGATAAATCGTTCGTAATCACACACGCGGAAAGAAATCCTTTTCACCGGAACGAGGTGCAAAGGACACACTGTTAATGCTGCTCCGACACACTTGGTCCGACACACTTTCCGAATTCTCTGCTTTCTCTGCGCTCTGGTCACACCGAGTAACTTCCCGGTTCGGTCCGGTATAATCTCTGTTCCTTCTGGCACCACAAATTCCAAACACCAATATCGGGCGATCCGTACGCAGCGCAACTTCCAGCAAAACTGTATTAAAAGGCCATTTTACAATCGGTTTATATACCACCCCCGGAACGGTACGGAAGGTGGTGGAGCGCGGCCGAGCGGTTCGGTTTCTTCGGTTCTTCTCGCGGTTGCTTCGCGGTGCCCCGTTTCGTCTTCTTAGCGGCCACCGCCAGAGCCGAACCGAGCTAGACCGATCGTACCTTCTCTCCCCCCTTCCTCGAGAGAGGGGCGCGCACACAACGATACGAACGATCGCAACCGTCGTCGTGTTGGGCGGCTTCGTGCCACCGTTGCAGTATGGCGGGTGGACGTGCTCCCCGCTAGAAGGTGCAGTGCAGTGCGGGTGGAAGGGAAGGGACATGTTTCGAAGTTCGACAGAAGGAGATCGGAGATCGTTGCGCGGTGGTGTAAAAAGCGAGTCGAGCTGGTCGTTTGTCGATAGATACCGCAATGTGTCGCCGTGCAGCGAGGAGCGAGAAAGAGGAGGAGAAGAAGGAGAAGGTTTCCTCCACCACCACCACCATCACCACCCAGGTAGTGGTCCGTTCTATCGATCGTTTTCACGGTGGTAGAGGAGGCGTCTTAGTAGCCGCCTCTCTGGCCGTTGCCGGTTCGATCCTTCTCGATCGTGCTGCTGCTGCTGGTGCTGCTGGTGTGGTAGTAGTAGTCAAACGGTTATTTGTGGAAAGGAGGGAGGCAGGAGACGAGTGGCGTGGCCCTTTCTTCTACCTCTTCTCTCTCTCTTTCTCTCTTTTCATCTTGTTTTTCTTTTGCTTGTTCGCGCGAAACACAATTATCCCTGACGCTAAATAGCGCACCGGTGCGCTGCTGCTGGTATGTTGGCGACGCTCCGCTCCGCTTTACAAAACGATCGTTTGACAACCGACGACGACGCTGGTAGAGGGGGCAATCAAGGCAAAAGACACCCGTCGTCATCGGTGTCCCTTTCCCACCCCAAGATCCAGCTGCAGGCGAGAAAGGTGAACAATCTGGCCGGGAATCAGTGCCGCTGCAGTGCGCGCGGTAGCGGCAAATAATTAGAAATTATGCAGGAAAAGGTAACTAGCCCGAGCACACACACACACACTGGCACTCGATCGTGAAATTGGTGATCGCGGTCAAGCGCCTTGCGATGTTGTCGCGCGCCGTCGGGCCACCAATCGGACGGGCTCTTGATCTTGACGTGTTTCTTTTTGCTTTTCCACGGATCCGATCCGCACCATTTCCGCCAACTGACCTTCTCTCGTCGTGCGTCGTAAACCAGGAATTGTGAACATTATGAAACATCGTGGCGTTTGGCCGATCCGGCATGGCATGGACAGCATGGCGCTCAGGTTACATAAATTAATTCGCGTCCTCCCGCACGTCCTTGCATCTCCGTTGTCACCGGAGTCGCTGGTATTCAAATCGACGCGATCTAACGGGAAGTGGCTGGGCAAGGGCTCGCGGGTTCCGTTATGAAGGTTGCTACCGATGACGGCAGCATCGTTGCTGGTTGGTGGTGCTGGTGGTGGTCGTGGTGATGTCGTGGCGCTAAAAATAGAACGAACGTGTTCGTGGAATTTGAATTTGCTTACTTGGTGGAATGGAATCCTGCACTTCTGGAGTTCAATCGTTGTCCTTCGAGTGGTATATGACTAGTACATAAAGCATTTGATACAGTACCGTGGTGCGAATTGTTGAAAGAATGTAGATCACAATGGAAGACATTTATTGTCGTTGCTTGCTTGCTGTCTCCTGTGCTACAATTGAGGATGGATGGTATAATGGCTGCCTCAGAGGATCCTTTCAGTGGTCGCAAGTGAAAGTGTTTGTCCTTCAGTTCGTCAATTCAATGCTTTGCGAATCAATATTGATACTTCAGCTAAATTTAGTCCTACCAGGCTCTCGATCTTTTTGTGCTCTGTCTACTGATCGAACTGTTCAAAGCGATCATTATAGACTGATTTGTTGTCTTCCATTTTCATGATACACTCAGCTTATGCGAAGCGGGTCTTTGAGATCGATGTTCAATGCATACAACTTCGCGTTGTTTCGCGGCTCATATATTGGCGAAAAATGTACCGTACCCCTAAAACAATGTCTAGCGATAGAACTGTCGCTACTTTTCTTACACTACTTCAATCAGTTTTGAACCTTATCCCGTTTTCTTAGCTGCTTACGATAATAACTAATCAACATAATTTTGTCACCTCCAGCAACGCTTTAGATGATAAAGTTGATAGAGCAGCTGCATTCAATTTTCGAAACAGACAAACTGATACTTTTTATGGTTTCGCCAGTTTCTAGACCAAAAAAGTGTCATAGTGTGAATAGTGCTAGAAAATGGAAATTATCACTGTAAATTGGCTAAGATTCCTATAATCTGGAACAGAGGGCAATAAACCTTTCTCTCAAAAGTGGATCGGCATTTCTGGAGAATGATGATCAAGTCTCAGAGATGTTTGTTAGTGAGTACGGTTACTACATCCGTTTTATACATTCCCAAATTCGTCCTTCTCGATCGATTCCTCGAGTGGGTTAGTTTCCTCAGGCTAATCTGCTAATTGCCTTTAGCTATTGGTAAAGCAATCTAGAAACACAAATGAACCTAAATGTTGGCAACATTTCACGGCCCAGCTCACGATCCAGTTTCTACTCAAATTAACGTTTCAAAAGGCAACAACTTCTGCTCATAAACCTACTGTCCTACCATGCACTTTCGTCGAAATCGCGATCAAGTTTTTCTTTTTTATGTAACAGCAGTAAAACCCAAATGATCGGTTACCGGCCGGCTAATTATTAAACGCGATCAGACCGACCGAGGCCGAAGGACGAAACACAATTCCGCAAATTTTATGGTAACGAAAATGATGATAATCCATAAATGCAGATCGCGCCACGCAGGGTTCGTTGTTTGGTGAATTATGCTGCACACACCGGGTATCGCTAAAAAAAAACAAGATCATAATCATCCCAGGCTCCCTGCAAGCAACTCGTTTTGAGGTCAAGGCTTTTGAGCGCGCCGCAACATCACGGATCGGATGCTGCTGGTTCGCAAACCAGCAACTCGGCATCTGGTCGATCGTTTCGCGTAGCTCCTGTTCCAGGAACAGGATCAGGGCTGGTTTTGGTTGGTTGAGTGACCGGCAATGATGTAATCAGGACAATCGGCGTCCGACTGGCGGTTGAAAGGACGCCAACGATTCGCCGGTTGCCAACGCCTTTCCCGCGAACGCGATAAGACGTAACAGCAATGGAACTGTCGCACAGCACCAGCTCGTACCACCAGCACCGTTATCACCAGGGGTTTGTGAACCCCAAAAGGCCGCACAATCGCACACCTCCCTCCCCGGAAGGCGAACCAGGCGAAGGCTACAGCCCAGCCCAGGTGGCAGGTGAAAGGATTGACTCGCTCGCTTTCCTCGTCGTCGTCACGTGCTCCCGTGGCTTTTTGCCACTTTAGGGTGGCAAGGTGGCCAGCGGCCAGGAGGGCAGAGTAGTGCTACTTGGAATTGCTGAAAGGGATCCCCCTCCCTCCTAGCATTGGCATCGAGCAACATTCGCAGCGGTATGCCCGGTCCATCATGCGACATTCGGCCGCCCAGTAGTGTCAGCATGATTTAGCACCTACTCCAGCGCCTACTGCGAGCAACGCTCACTTCATAGCCACAACACATAGCAACTCACACATATACAGAGACAGACAGGAAGTGGATGTTGGTGGTGTGGTCCCCGGGTACGCCCGAGTGCAACCGCAATTATCAAATCTATGCAAAATGAGCTCGCAGAAATCCACGCCACGCCGTCAGTGGCCAAAACCACAGTCAGTGGCGTCGTTGTCGTCGTCGTCGTCGTCGTGGTCTTCGTGGTCTTCGTGGTCGTGGTCCCGTCATCATCCGCGTCGGTGGATGTTGGAGTGCATTGGCACTCGCGAGGCTAGCAAGGGGCACGCCATAGGTTCCGCTGTCCGGGCATGCAATCGTTCGTTTGGCCGGTCGCTTGGTCGCTCGACAACCGTGGTGGATGGCAACCGCCACAGGCGGTAGGCCAGGTACCGGCCAGGTTCGTTCACATTGTTTGACATAATGCAGCATAATGGGATTCGATGGGTGACGACGACGACCACGACGACGATGGCGACGACGCCCATCGCATGGCCGGACAAGATTTCACTTTCATCGAACGAGATGACGGACGAACGACACGAACGGCCATCGCCGCCATCCGAGAAGGCCGGGCGCCATCGTGACTGCTGCGCCTGCGCCTACTGCTCCGATCTCCGGTTAGATAATCAACAGCCGCGTACGCACCCGGCGGTCGCACCGCCAAAAAAAAAATGCCGCAAAACTTCGCGTCCCACCAGCAGGAACAACAGCAACAACACAAAAAATGGGACCCCGAGGGTTACACGGGCAGCCATGCCAACCAACAAAACAAATAAACGTAATACGACGACCGGGAAGACGACGACGCTTGGGAGTCGAAATCCAGGAGGGGTTAGGATGTCAGCCACCAAAACCAAAACCCGTTTTTGATCGATCGTGATACTCATAAACGCGCCATAGTCGCCGACAGGAATGAAGGAAGTGTGCCTGTGTGCCTGCGTGCCGGCGTGTCCTGCCTCGACATTGAAGTCATTTTTGCAAAGTCGACGCTGGTCCAGGATTGTAGCACATTTTTGGGCGGGACAGTTACGTCCATCATCACGTCACGTCACGAGATGGCCATAGTGGCCACAGTCCCACGGGCATGGATCATACGGATGTAGGCCACGACGATACGTGCACCACGACCACGGGAGGGAGTGAGTGTAGTTTCCAGGAAATGATCGTAATGATCGTGAACCGCACGACGTCCATTGTCTCGAACGAGTTGTTGTCCTCAATAAGTCACCCAACGGACTGCCACGTAGCATAATGGTCACTTTACATGCGTGCTCGTGCGTGTGTGCGGGCGCGTCATGCAGCAAGCTTATCGCACGATCGTTGAGCGTTGAGCTGTTGTAAACGAAAGACTTCAAGACACGAACCCCGATTAAAGACGATTCCAGCGATCGCCTCACAAACGGATGTGGTTCCGTTAGGGCACCGCCCGGGCACTCGATCTCTCTCTCTCTCTCGAGGCGCACTCTAGTTTGTGGCCGAGATTTTTCCCCACCGTGTTGCATTTCGAATTCGAACGAACGAACGTACGACGCGACGCGATATTATACAATTCTCGGGACTCGTCATCATGGGCGGCGGCGACGGCAACGGCGACGCATTCAAATCTCTGCTGCGCTGCGAGACTGCATTGATATTCCGCCATCGTGCCATCACCGTGGGTTGCGGTTACCGCATACGATGGCCACCTTCCCTCCTTCCCTCCCTCCCTGAAACGCACACGAAAGGTGAACGCACTCTCCGTGGATGGTTGGATGAATTTGCATTATTGGTCGAAGCATTTTGTCGCATTACATTCTGTTCTGATCGTGGACCATAAATCGGCTGCTCAATAAAACGATGGCGGGATGGACGATGGTCGAGAATAGAATTCCGTCCGTCGAATGGACGCGAGGAAGAGAATGGATTGCCCTCCCTCCCCCTCCCCGTCCTCGGGGCTGATTTATGCTCGATACTCCGGTCGACCGGGAAGCAAAAGTGGGTGAATGTTGTTGAAGACGAGTCGGCCAACCAGCCAACCAGCCTGGCAGCCAGTCCGTCTCGAGCGAGTCGGTTTCGGAGAGTGGTTTTACCGCGAGGGGTAAGCTTTTTTCAACATCGAGCGGCGGCATCGGTGGCAGTAGTGCTTTCATCATTAGGAAAGAATGTTGTCTGGGTGGGTGTGGTGGGGAAGGCAACTAGTGAACCGAAAAGCATTCGCTTTGGTGTTTGGGGCTACCAACGCCAGCACGGCAAACGAACGCATCTAAATGTTATACAATGCACGGCCAGCCACGTACCACGTAAGCCCATTTTGAAGGTGCGGTGCACACACTCGTCACGTCAATACCGTGACAAACGGTTAGCGGACGCCTGCAGCCCGCGAGTGCAATCACCTGATGGAAGGAAGATAGGGAGTCCCTTCCCAATACTGTCCATCGTGTGGTTTATGCATCAATCAGGCAATCGCGTCACGTCACCGCACCGTCGCCATCGCCGCCAAGACAAGAGCCCAAATGACAGTTTCTTCTCTTACTTCATACGCCACACCAACACACACACTCGCCTAGGCTGCCATTAATCGGGTTTTTTTTTTATTAATAAATTTAGGAAATAATCTCAAACTCTGAATCCAACGCATACCATTACAGTAATTAATAAAAATGCAAAGTTCAAACCCACTATCCACTGCTCTACTCCCCTTTCACGAAGACTAATATTAATGTGATAATTGGCGTTCCGCACCGTTAGCTTGATTGGCCGTTTAACCTCACTTTACGTACTTTCCACAGCCTGCTGTTGTGTGCTGTTGGTGCCAATAGCTATCGCGCTCATTCCATCGTCAGAAGCGCGCGCTGTCACCAACCACAACAACAACACACACGCACACACGAGAGGCCAAGAGTGCCCTTTTCGTTTGCAATGAGTTTCCTCATTCATTTCATGGTGCGGAGGTGCAGTGGTGGTGGCGGTGGCGCCCGCACTCCATTCTCATTTTCCAAACGCACGGCAGCAGCAGCAGCAGCGATAAGTCACTGTCCGTGCTCCGTGTTTTAGACGCCGAGATTGGCTTCCTGACAGTCCAGCACCACGGCGCACGGCATGGCACGGCACGGAGAAGGAGAACGACCTTCCCCTCCCCGTTTTAGTCCCTTTTCTCGCCGCGAACCTATTGGCACCTATACAGGCATCGATCGAGAGAGAGAGAGAGAGGGAGTGCGAGCAAAACGAGTAGAAACAATAAGCGATCGCCATCAGAAGTGCGAAATTACGTACTTCTGGTTGCGGGCCGTTAATTGATTACGAACTAATACCAATTACCACAGCAGCGGCACCAGCAGCAGCAGCAGCAGCAACCTATTGGCAGCAACTCCTCTGCAACTGGAAGCAGCTTTTCCTATTTGATCGTGAATTAGTCCCCCCACCCTTCACACTCCTCACCATGGCGCCCCGGACGCCACGCGAATGGAGAAATGTAAATTTTTGGTTTTTGTTTCTTCCACGATCCACCGCGGCCACTGATCGCCGACCACTGCGATCCCCGATATTAGGTTTTCATGCTCCCGCTCATGGTGGCGACGATGGCCGTGGTGCTGCTGCTGGGGCTGCTGCTGTTGGGGCTGCCGCTGGAGCTCATTCGCCCACTTATGCAATGATTACTCTTTGCATTCCGAAATCTCCATCACAACGCGGCCACAAACACACACACACACACACAGATTCGGTGCGGTGGTCAGAGTGAAACGGCGCGAAAACACTCGACTGTGCCGGGCTTGTGGAATGCGCGAGGCCGTTGCAGAGAAGGAGGAGATGATGGTGGTGGTCGATCCTCGTCCGGAGGGGGAGGCGCGTTGTGCGACAAAAAGTGACACACGACGCTACTGACGATGAACTTTCCAGCCAGCTTCCAGCTCAATTATTCATCTTGACGCTTCCAGTGAGCCGCGATCCTCTCGTTGACGGAGAAAAACTGCAGCAGACCGAAAGAGGAAAGCAAAAGGAAGGTGAGAGAGAGAGAGAGGGAGGAACTGAAATGGACTAGAAACTCGATCGCTCCGGATCGCTGTAATTTCATCCCTCGGGGGACGGGGAAGGAGCTTCACCGTAAACTGAAACGTCACTTTGGTGGACGAGCGGCCTTCGGACCGGCGACTACGACGGCAGCGGTTGCTGCGGCAACGGCCGGATGACTCTGATTTCCTCTGGAACCCCTCAAGGCAAGGTGCACACACACACTCAGACACACACAGACACAGTCTCGCTGTGTCGAGGTTGGTAATCTTGCAAAATGGAGGGAGCAGCCTGCAATTTGAAATCGAGAGCAAACCGAGCGAGCGAGCGACGAGCAAGGTCAAACACCATCTCCAGCCATCCATCGCCTTCCCGTGTTCCCCTTTTCCTCTACCTCCGGGTGGGGAGAAACTTCTTCCGTCGGTCCTTCGGTCGCTCCAGATGATGGCCTGCGGCAGCGCCTCTCATTCTCACCTCGTTGTTCGATTATTATTTTACGCCGCCACCACCGCCGACTGACAACCGACGGACTGGACTTGCTACTGGTTGTTGTTTTTTTTTTCGTGCCATGTCGTGGCGTCCGTGGCGGCTCCAACGTGGACTACTAGCACCATGATCGCGACAGCACGGAAGACATTACGACACATACGAGCGCGCGCGCCCAGAGTGCCGCAGCAATCTCGGTCAACCGGGCGTGCCACCATCACCACGGTGTGTGTCCGCGATTTGGAACCGGTCCTCCCCCTGTCCGCCGCCGGGTAGTACTACTACCGGGGACCGGGTTCTGTCTTGTCCGGTTGTCTCTCTCTTACGCACACACACAGATGCTGATAGACTACGTCACGGACCGTCAACACGCCGGACGACGACTGTCGATCGATAATCGAGTGTCGGTCACCGAGAGTGTGGCCACACCGAGAGTACCAATGTCCGACGGTATGTCTTCATACCGCGCAGTGCACGACGACGACGAATCTGGAGCACGGAGCAATGGCAACAACAACAGCATCAACAGCACGGTAGCACCGGCTTGCCAGGAGACCTCGCCTCAGGCCCGAGGCACTGCGCCCGCTGTCAAAAGCTCGTGTCAAAGCAGAACAAAGGCCTCGACCCCCCAGCGTCTCCCCAGCCTCCGGGGTAGCAATGATGTTTAGGTGTTGTGGAGACAGAACAAAAACGGGGCACCGAATGAAAGAAAGCACCGGCCAGCGGCGGCCATTTTAGAATCCGTGGAATGGCGGAACTGTTTCGCTTCGCGCATCCATCAATCATCACGCCGGTTATTTACTGGCTGACTGGCCAGCTGGCTCTCGGTCCGTCGGTCGGTCGGTCGGTCGGTCAACCGGCAGTAATCGAATGCTAATCCCTCACTCAATCGTTTGTTCATCGGGATCATCACCATCAGCGTCCGTGCTGGGGACTGTCCAGTTGGCTGTTAGTAGTGCGTCTCTGTGTCTGTGTGTGTGTGTTCTCTGGATTGGGGTTTCCGGAGTTGTTTGGTTTCCAAACGGGCGCGATGAGCCGATTCTCCGCGGTTCGGTTTCGCGTATCGCCGCAACCCGGTTGGCCTTCTCTGTGCGAGTGTTCTGCTGGTGCTGGTAATGTTTCCTTTTCCCTGTTCGTGGTTTGACAGAAGATTAGCCACGGACCGTACTTGTTTCGATCTCTCCTCGACCTCCCCCCTCCCAGGCGGGGCATGCGAGGCGCAGGGTCAACCACGCAGAGTATGCGTCCATTTTGGTATGCAACCACCGGGCCGGTAGCAGGTTGCAGGTATTGATGGCAGGCAGTACCGGATACCTGACCCCTGGGTCTGGCCGCCATTAAAACTTATTAGCATAAGTGATTTCCGTATCACTGGTTCGCGTGGCGATGCCTGGCGGCCATTGCGCCCGGGGTGCGAAACGCACGCCGCAGAATCGAGCATATTCCACTCACACACACACACACACGCGCGCGAACTGGAGGACAAATACGCTGTTCCAGAGAGCAGCAGCAGCATGGATTCCTTGGTTACTGTGTGTGTTGCGTCAAGTGGCAAGACAAATGCAAATTCGTATTCGATATCCGACTGTTTTCGGCTGGACAACAGCCCGCGTCCGCGGCATCCGCGACGACCGCGTCGACGGGTTTTGACCCCCCGGGCGCGGTTTGCACTCTAACCTCTCCTCTTACCTCCACCTTGCAACGATACGGATCAGGGAGATCTGGTCTCGGCGATACGCTTGAACTGCAGACCAGTTTTTTTCTCTGCTCTCTCTCTCTCTCTTCCCAGTAGGCCATGATGCCGGACATCATCTAGATGATCATTTCATGTCGTTGTCGTTGCTGTTGCTGCTGCTGTTGTTGTTGTTGTTGTTGTTTGTGCTGTTGTCGCCGGTCGTTCGGTTGGGTGCGTATAGTGGCCAGTATTCTCACTTCCCTGACCTTCTATGCGGCATAATTTGCGTCTCGCGCTCCTTCCGACATCGTGGTTCGCGAGTCCCGACCACTCGACAGACAGCCCCGGGGTCATGGAAAGTCCTTCGGGCCGTCACACTGGTCCGTACGAGCGATCCCCGAGTGAGAGACACTTCCTCGACGCTAGGAAGGACCCTTCCTTGGACAATGATGATGACGATGACGATGGGGAAGGGAGACGTTGGATGATCTCTTGAATAAATTAATTTATCTTCACGTCGCGGATATATGGAGCATAAGGCCGGGACTATCGTCCGCCTGGGTCCGTCTGTGGAATGAAGAGAAGTCCAGCAATCCAGCGTGTGTGTGTGTGTGTGTGTGTGTGTCTCGCGTAGTGACACGTCGACATGCAAATGGCGATTGCTGCATGTGTTGCGTGTTCCAATTTCAATTCGCTAATTCTTGATACCGGATCATGACCGCAGTGACAGAGCGTGAGTGTGGCATTGTGGTGCGATATATACACACACACACATACACACATACACGCACACACGCAACAGCTTCAATCAATTTTCAACTTCCAGCAGGAATTGTTCCAGCATTTCAATTTGGTCTCCCCAAAGGGTGAATGTTTGGTTGACAATTCGCAAACGAACTCTTATCGCTGGAACGGTTGTATGAAGGCATAAAGTTTGGTTGTATTATTTAACTTGTTGAAGATCCTTTTGCCCATCAAGGTGTTTGGGATTCAATCTAGTAAAGGTTGAATACGAAAGCATTGATGGTGTTTAAAGATTTGCTTCAAATTCTCTTTTTTCCAAAAATCTTATTTCTTTTATTTCAAGAGTTTGATTTAGACATCCTTCTTGCACTTACAAGAACGTTATATTCCTTTTTTGTAGGCCAACGTCAATTTTTGTTGCAGTTCTTGAAGTTTAAATGTATTTTCATCCTGTTTTTATCCCTGGACCAGTATTCTATAATCGTAATATGTCAGTTTTCGACTATTGATGAGAATGTTGCAGTATTCATGTACCTCATACGTTAAGAAATAACGGTTACACCATTGACGCTCTTCCACATACCGGTTGGTAAAAAGTGAAAAGTGACAGAATGCTAAGTTCGAACAGACCAGACTTCCTAGTTAACGCTTTTCAACAGCCGAAAATAGTGTTCACGGAAGAAATTTGCTGGATCCCGGCCCCAAAAGCACTGCTAGATACCTTTCACAGTCCTCAATTGCTTGACAGACAGCGTTTTAATTATTGAGGAATGATGAATTCTGTTTGATTTTAGCAAACTCTGGTGACATCAAGTCGCGATCGTTATGCATACATCAATTACATTTATTCGTTTTTTCGGGCCTTCAACCGAAAAAACGAATTCAAGCAATTTCCTCATGATCATTTTGAAAGAAAAACGGTTTGATTCCATTTATCCTTTAACATCTTCATCATTTTTGGAAAAACTCTGGCAAATGTTATCTCTTTTTGGTTGCTTTCCTCCAAACACTAACAGTAAGCTTATAAATCCTACTAATCTCTAATGTGTTTACTAATCCACTGACTCTTCTAAATCGATCTACCTCCCTTTGGACAAAATGCATAAAGTCATCAGAGAGCCAATTGTGGGCCAGTTGCCAGTGCGCTAGAAATCAACGGTTCCACGATTTGAGCTACCGAGAACCGAAAATTAACGCACACCACACACCGATCGATGGTATCTCACGTCATCCTGTTTACTATTCCGGCGAGGTCACCCCGAGACCACCGTCGCGTCACCATCGACACGTTGCGCATTGTTCCAGTTTTCCAGCGGTGGCGTGGCGCACCGGGTGAAGGTTTATCCTTTGCTTTGCTCGCGGAAATGGAACGCACCGCGAGCTTTTGCTGCCCAGGTAACAAACGATTATTAGATAAATTGCTTTACCGAGCCCGCGGCCTCTTTTCGAACGGCCGTCTCACCCCCCTACACCGTCCTGTGGCACCTTTTACATGAGTCAATCGGTACTTACCTCGCGCCGACCACCGCGCGACCGAGCGACCGAGCGACCGACTTGCCGTAGAAGGGCCCTCAGTGAAAATCCAATTACGCGCTTCCACTGTGTCAACTAACTGTTTGCCCGCGTTCCGTCTATGGGTTACGGTTACGGCGGGCGATTCCCGGTGGTTCCCGGTACCGATGCGGTGCGCCATGCCATGCACCACAAACATGGCGTCGCAACGCGAGACGTGACGAGTCTCTTCGCTCTCATCGAAGAAGGCGGTGCGTGCGTGCCATCGGCGAAGAGCGCCACTCATCACGCACACACACACACCGTAGGTGTCACCAAAGTGGCCCGAAGATGCAATCATACCAACCGACCGACCGACCGACCGACCGACCGACCGACTTCCGGATGCCCAGAAGACCCAGAAGACGGACAACTTCTCGGAAAGTTCTTTACCTTCGTCGGACTCATTGGAGTTCGCATCAAAGGTGCGGGCCCGAAGCAACAAGTGGTGTGGTTTCGTTCGGCCTCCGGGCACGACGGCGGCCCTGAGGTCGCTTTGTGGACGCATTCTGGTCCCGGGTTCCCGGGTTGGTTGTTTCGAGGTGACAAAAGCTTATTATGTGGGTTCCGTAGGGTGTGATGAGTAGACCCCTACACCTGACCGTTGCAAAAGGGGTTTGCCAGCATCGGCATTCGGCTCGACACTTCCAACGGACCGTGGACCGTATGTTTTCGGATGCCGGATGCCACTGCACACACACACACACGCGCACACACTGATGCAAGGGCAAACAGAACAGTGGGCATACTGGCTGCTCCTATATGATGTGTTCTCAGAGGATGCGTTCGGTTGAGACCACCTCCTGAGGTGCTCATCAGACACCAGACGTCGACCAAGCAGGCTGTGAGGGAAAAAAGACACCGGTGGAGAGAGGGAAGTGAAATGAAATGTAAATTTATTCCTCTGCCACACATTGTACCACCCCGGTGCACCCCGGGATGCCACAACTACCAAGGCACGAGAGGTCTGTGCACGAGAGGCACCACCGGAGTTTGATCCGGAGAGCGATTTCTTAAGTCCCAAGTGCGGTGCACCGAGATGCGGCAGGAGCACGAGGACGAATATTAAAGCTTCGAGAAACAACACGCAAATGGTAGGAGCACCGGAGCAGACACGTTAGTTACCTGCCAGTTACTGGCAAGGGACACCTTTATGCCACACATCATCATGTGTGGCATGTGATCGCACCCGGTATGCCAGGTGTCGGAGAAGAAGACTCCTTTGTCGGTTTTGAACCTTTCGTTTTCTTCTTCTTTCAACGACAACGTAGTCGTAGACGTAGTATGGGGGCACTCCTTGGTTTGGACGCATCCTAAGGCTTCGTCGACCTTGTGGTGTGTGCATTTGATGAGACACCACAACGCGCTCACACACACATACAATCGGTGGCACAATGAACTTTCGCAATCTCTTGGTGGTAGAGGCGCAGGAGAAAGAAATGATGGGTTTTGTTTGAGGGTGGGGAGTGGTACGTATCCACCAGGGGAATCGACACATTCCGTTGTCACAGTCCACACCACAGACCCGATAATACCCGGGGAATAGGTCACATGAATGCAAAATTGCATGACATCGTTTTGCACCGCCTCACCCACCGCCTTGTACTGCGGTCACGCGTCACGAAATGCCTGGCGGCGGATGAGGAGGAGGAGAAGAGGGCGCCAATAATTTGCGCGAATCTTCTCGAGGGAGGCCAAGTGGTTTAAACACGCTATTCGCTTTCGGTTAGCAAGATGTCACCGAACTCGCTTCGTTGCTGCTGCTGCTGCTGCTGCTTACAATTGAACACAATAAATGATAAAATAGAAATGCGTTGCATTAATCAAATTCCTGTGTGATTTGGGTTAACTAAATGTTATATGTTTAGCTCAAAATAGCAAACCAGTAAACCACTCTGCTGTTTCCAGGTCTGCTAGGATGATCCATCTACCATTTTTGTTATTGATTCTCACTTAATTGTGCACAACTGCGGTGATAAGAAATTTATTTCAAATTGAATAACAAGCACATATGAGGATACTTTTCCAAGCGTTACACGTATCAACATTTCTTACTACACTAATATTGATACCTGATACAATGTAAGCTTACATGCAACGCCAGCGATCCAGTTTAAAAATATTTTTAGTATATATTTGTAATACAAGTACAAGTATTCAATGTGAACTTCAAAATATAATACAAGTATTCAATGTGAACTTTTTCAAAATTTTTGTTTGTATTAACTAAGATGGTGTAAGAATTACATTACGAATTATGAACCTTGAAGGACAGTGATTAATGTTTGTAAACCAATCAATCGCGTTCGTGGGATACGATATCTCGGAGAGATCGTTGAAAATAAGTTAAAAACTAACGCACATAACGAAAAAGTCATGAAAGAACTTGTCATAGCATTAAAACGAACTGACGTCGTCGCGCTAAAGTGCAACAGCACAAATCCTTGGTAGACTCTCATTTGACTTCAATTTATAATAAGTGAATCACAGACATGACATTTATAGATTCACTCCGTCGACCTTTCTACACCTGTAGTGTAGCAATGGTTTGGCGAGGATACTTGACAGACGTAATCAAACCACGGACATGCACGGTGACAGTTGATAGTGACAGTAGTGTTACCAGAAGCTGCAACTTGCACCCCGCCAATCTCTTTGTCGTTCAGAGGAATTTAATTATTTAGCTCCTTGAAAACTAAGATTGAGCGCTTAGTAATGAAAAATAGGGACATAACAAGTGCAGCGAAGGTATATTGCACACGTTAGAATTCGCAATGAAATTAATGGTTAAGGCATGAGAACTGCAACTTTTGAAAATGCTGTAAAAGTTTAATTTGTTTCTTAAGCTTAATGAACTAAAGCAAAAAGTGTTCGCAGTCCATCGCTCACTGC
This sequence comes from Anopheles darlingi, assembly GCF_943734745.1. NCBI lineage: Eukaryota > Metazoa > Arthropoda > Insecta > Diptera > Culicidae > Anopheles > Anopheles darlingi. The sequence goes on from NC_064874.1 coordinate 42,041,689, forward strand.
CCTTAAGTTTGCTTCACGGTGTCATAGTAAAAAATACTTAACCAATTCTGACCCTAGACCCAAATTATTAATTCGCATTTTTGTGTTGAAGGGCATGAAGCACTACAATCAAGTTTGAAGCAATCAATTTCACACGTTTGGTTTCTATTGAGTATAACTATTTTGTTACGAAACTTAGAGTCTAGTGCTCTATTATTTATATTTTGCAAGAAAAATGCGCATTACGCTTATTGATAAAAAGATCAATATACAGGGCTAAGTATAGTATATTTAAATATAACATAACGAATTTGAATCGTTTTCAAAGGAGTTGAAGAGAAATTTGTCAATCTAAAAGCTATTTATCATCCTTTCATCGTGACAAGGTCAAAAATCATTTCCACCACATCACAATGATGGAAAGAAGGGGAAAAAACCAAAAGTCAAGATAGACCCTAAAGTTTAAGACCTGCCAGTGTGCAACATTGATGCCTTCGGTCATGTGTCGCACTTGCCTTGCCTCACTGCTTGATCGGTACGTTTACGAAAAATGTGTTTTTTCGCGATCTCTTCACACCAACTAATGGACCACCCCTAGCTGGCCCTAGCTAATCCCGAATATTTAATGGTTCAATTGCATCAAAGCATGCGCGAGAACATGCGAGATGCGTGCCGCATACATATGTGCCCTGTGGCCGCTTTATTAATGATATCTTTTAATTTTTGCTGGAATTATTAAAACATTTTCCAGCCCATTTACATTCAAAACACAATGAATTATGTGGCACACCACACCGCGCGTGTGCATCATAAAACACAATCAACAGCCGCACCAAAAACCAAGGCCCCACAAAACATGCTCGAGTGCATCCTCCGCTCTCGAGCATAATAATCGATAAATCGACGCCCTCGGCGAAGACCACACAAGCACACAAATTGTTCAATTCGCTGCAACTGCAACATCGGTGATGGTGGTGGCGATGCATTTGGTTGCCGCTCAGCTGCTGGTGCATTCGATGGCCTGCGATCGACGGTTGCGTTGGGCGGAATGTCAAAACACAAAAACAAGCAAAGCCTTAGGAGCCCCACCAGGGGGACTATCTGACCCATTTTTTCCGCTCATTCGCACACATTCACTGCTGCTACTGCTGCTACTGCTGCTGGTGTTGCTGATGATGATGATGATGATGGCGGTGGAGGTGATGCTTCATTTGCTAAAAAGCATGTTGCTGAAAATCGTTGCTTTTTTCACGTTACTACCAAGCCACCTACTCCGCCTCTTGGTCCTCCTCCTCCTTCTCAGCGATGCATAATAATCGCATTTGTGGATTGCGTTGTTTAGCATATGTTTTGTTGTTTAATTGTTTAGCTCGATCCCACCTCGCCTGGAACATCTTGTTAATCGATTTCGTCCCCCCGGATTCCGAGGTGGCTGCTTGTCCTACGGCCAGCAGACCAAAAGCCTGCTCCGCAAATAGACTCACAACGCGGTTCAGTTCGTGTGATCGGTTTTTGGAACTCAATCTGCCTGCAACTGGCCCCAAACAGCTGGTGGTGCAGGTGCAGAGCATGGGCATAACACAGGTTTGATCCACGGCCACGTAACTCGCGCAAGCCCGCGATGCGCTACCGAGCAAACGTTGTGCAAACGAGAAACCAAAACGCAAAAAGGTTCTCCTCCCCCTTCCCTTTTGGTTGGCTCCAGTTTGCATGATTATTTTGGGGAGGGTCCGTGCGCCGTGCGAAACGAAATGCATTCACAATGCAATTGGTTAATTACTTGTATGCTGCTTGGTGGTGGCCACCAGTTGGCCTATTCCCATTTTGCTTACGTTTTCGCCAAAAAGTTTGATCCAGTTCCAGCCCAGTCGTGATGGTGTTCGAGGAGAAAGGAGCGAGGGCGTGGGGATCTATATTTGGATACACACAAAACCGATGCCTTCATCGCCTTTTTTTTTCTTCTGTTCGGATGCATCTTATCTCATGCTTCGCCGCTCGCCGCTCGTATGCATTTCACCAGACACACCAGACCAGACGTGCAGACGATCGCGGTTAGTGGTGTGCCGGAGGGGTAGGAGGTGTAGGCAAATGTAATCCAGAGCGTGATCGGGTGTGAGCAAACAAAAGAAATGGCCGAAAGGTAGTGCTGTTCATTGTGACGATGTTGGTGCTGCTGCAATCGGTGCTCATTTCAATGCATTCCACATTTCGCACCTGTTCGAAACGAGGTTGTAATGCCTTCCAATCATCATCATCATCATCACCATCGAGAGGGGACCCGGTCAATGCAACTCCCGGCCACTGGACAGAGACCTTTATCTCGTTCCCAGCTCGAGTGCACACAACACCACACAGCGGTGCACTTTACCGGTGCTTGTTTACCTTTCATTACCACAGAACTACGCGACCGGTACCGAGTAGGCCGAGCGGGGATTGCACATTTTTCGGTCAATCTCCAGGGCAACCGGGATTGCGATTTGGGCCCCGGTTTGGGGATGGGTTTTTAATTTCATCGACCCCTAGAGCTGAAAAGCTGGACTTTCGGTGTGCCCGTTGGTGCTTTAAAATCTGTATTCCGGTTGACTCCGGGACCTTACATTCCGGTTCTGAGTATGGGATTGGTCCACACTCGGGCTCGGACTCGGACCGTTAATATATTGTGCGACCTCAATGTCATGCCGCAAACGTTTCTGTGTGTATGAGTGTATGTGAGGTGAACAATAATGGGATAATTTCCGGACCTTTGGCCCACGAGCTCCCAAATGAACCGCAAAATCCATCCATCCATCTGGTTCCATTCCGTGCTGAGTGTGTGTGTGTGTGTGTGTGGGTTCGGTTGGATGAATGATTGATTGGTCTCATCGTTTTTGCTGCTCCATTTCCTGCTCCGTTCCCTTTCCCTTCGTCTCCCTGACATGAAAGGGAGGATCCCCCAATCCCTTTTGGTGGATGGTTTCCATCCCTCGCATCCCTCGCATTCGATCATTCCATTCGATCGTCCACTGCTTCGCTGTCGCTGATTCTGGTCTCATTCTGGTCCCCACACCCTCGGCGCTCGTGACACATGGAACTTCATTTCCTTGATGGTTGATGGTCCACCGTGTATTCTGTTCTTCCTCCTCACCCCCGTGGGTGATGCTAATTTTTGGTCCTTTTTTACGCCGTCGACGCGCGCTCTGGGACAGTGCTCCAGCCCGGTGCTGCACCGGAACAATGCTAATCAAGGTGACTTCCGACCCATGTTCCGACAGCGGAGCATACGTCCGACGGCGCACGTCCACCCCGGTCCCCGGGTGGACCGGATGATGGATTTTCGGTGATGGTTTCGGTCATTTCGGAGCGTCGTCATGTGTCCCACAACCCGATATGTTTCCGGTGGGGATTGCATGTAATGTTTCTTTCATTCGGATACCGGTCAGAGTCGGCCATGGTGGCGGGGTTATTGGATTGCTTCGATGCTCGCTCGAGACCACGTACTCGAACGGTTTGATGGCTTACACATGGCCACAATGATTGATCCGAGTTGTGGATTGTGCGACGGCCGAGAAAGCAAATGTTTGACAAGAAGTAGACCAGAGCATGGTGCTCTTGTGTTAGCATGTTAGCTTATGTTATCCCACACCAAGGGCTTTGGCGATTGACTGTTTCGATGATTTGTGCCACTGATTGCTACTGGATTTGATGTTGGTTGAAGGCAAAGCTGTACCAAATGTCAGGTTAGAGTTGATCTTCATTTTCTTTTTATCAACCAAATGGCAATAAAAGAACAGCAATAATTGCTATTTTTAGATAATACCTTCAAAAGGGATCTGTGCTACCAAACCAAACCGTCACCCCTTAGCACAATCGTTGGCATATCAACAAATCAGAAAGGAGATTCGAATTGTTTATGCACAAAAAACGGAAGCACCCTTCATCGGTCTCAGGGTCATTCTATTCGTCAAGATTGTTTACGTCGAAAATCGGTGGTGATCGACATGTGGATCTGTGTTACGCTCACCATGGAACGGATGTTTACTTCAACAGATTTCCTCAGATTGGACAAGAATTGGAATAATATTGATGAATTTCAAGCAAGATGCATTCGGCAAACGATATTAGCAACTGATAAGGGCCGCTATGACTGAACGAATTAGCAAAATGGGTTAACTCTTGGCATTTCCTGCGCTTTTTCATGAGACGACTTTGGTGTTTAATTGGCATAGCACATTCTGATCCACTCTTCGGCGCGTGATTTAAACTGTTTCATTTTGTTTTTTTTTTGTTAGCAAAACCAGATTCCTTTCAATTATTCTTACAGCTAAATGTTGAGTTTATGTTTTTAAGTATCTTGCAATTTTACCAATTATTTTCAAATACTGTTTCATTGTTTACATTAAGTCAATGTTATAATAGAAGGCGATACTTCCCCGAAAAATATAAGGGATGACGCAATTGGATCTGCATTATCAAGTATATGATTATCAAGCCAAGAAATAAAAATCGTATAATCTCTTTGATTGCCTTATTTGCCTAGTATAATACAGATGATATTTCTTTGTCCCCCAACTCTCACCAACAAATTATATGCAAGATCTAATATTGATGGACGAGTACATTCATTGCTGATGCTTAAATAAAAGCAGCAAACTAACAGACAATAGAAAAGTGTTATTCTAGTGGGTGCTTATAGTTCACACTCCTTTGTCGCACTCTCCTTGAAGTATGGAATGCTGCCACCCAAAACACTCGCGGGAAAATTCTATTTCCCATCCAATCAATACACCCTCCATAGGAGGACAAAGTTTATGACTTCCAACTAATTGAACCCAAAACCCTCTCCGTTTGTTTTGCAAATCAATCTCACAAGTTTAGTGGACCGAGTTTCGAGAGTTGCCGTCTAATGCGCAACAGATGACAATTTGCGAAATGTCGCATCCAACCCTGACAAGGACGCGGATTTTAACGCGAAGCAACGAGCTGCCTTTCTCTCGGGGGAAAAAAATGCGAAAAAAGAGGATATTTTCCCCAGCCATTCCTCCATTTTCAATTGCCAGCAACTGCAATGGCCAGATTGAAATCTAAACTTTCGAACGAATGGCCCCGGAAATCGGAAACAAAGTTTCCACTAACCCACCCGAATCCTGGATTCAGCGAAACTTTCTGGGACGCAACGCAACGCAACGGAAAATTCGTGGCAGTTTCCCATCCGCTAATCCGCGACCCGCGAAATGGAAATGTTTGCAACCAAGGCGCGTACGAGTTCTTCAATTCCATGCTCACACATACACACACACACCCTGAAATAGTGGAAAAAAGAAACAAATCAAGTGCATATAGCTGTTGCTTCCGAGCCCAAAACTCCGGCGGATGAGAATCGTTGCATCGCGATCGACAACCACGACCAAGACGACGTGGATGCACCAGTTCACACCGTGGCCACGGCCCGAAAATCGGCTGAATATTGATGGGAAAAGTTTTTGGAGAAAATAAAAAGCTGAATCCGCAGCGCGGTAGCAGCGCATCTCTCCCGCGGGGCAGCTCGATCAATGTCAATGAACCACGGCCTCGAACCTGGATGGCCAAAACAGTGCACGGACGAAACAAGGACAAGCAAACAGAAGAAGCATACAGCCAGAGAGTCAAGAAGAGACGCAAACAGACAAGCACCAAGGAACGGTAGCAGCAACAGCAGCAAAAACTAATCAGCGTTCCGGGAAGTCCTTAGCTTCACTTATCGCGTTAAGGAATGTGCACCGCTCCCATACCTTCCTACTGCTGTTGCTGCTGCTGCACTTCAACTCAACAAACCAGCGGAAAAACTATTGACGATCCCTTCGAGCATCGGTCGCGCGCGCTTTGTCTCTCTTCCTCGACTCGATTCTGTGTTTCGTCTGCGCTCGCTTTGCTCACCGCTTTCCAGCTGTGTTTTATGTATCCCCCGCCCGGCATGTGCTGGAGGCATCTCGCAACCGGTACGGAATCTCGTTACTTTCGTGTGAAGCTGGGAAGCTCTGAAACGGAACGTCAGTTCAGGAAGCAGATCGGATCCGGTGGTGCTGGTGGTGGTGGTGGATGTGTTGTAGAAGAAGCTACGAAGTGTTTTCCCGTTGCAACGATGCGCTGCTCGATGGTAAGAAGGCTGCCGGGAAAAGGTTTGCATTTGACGACGTCGCAACCACCATCACCACCATCACACCGGTACACCGGTCTCGGGGTGCTGACGGTTTGGATCCGCAACTGTCAAGAGGAGATTTTCCAGCTTATTTCAGATGATTTGGAATCGCAAAGCGCCCCGTCGTGGCGCTCTCGGTGCTCTGGAGTGGTTCTGGCCGAGACAGTTTCTTCCCTTTTCTTTTGCGCGCCGCTTCCCCTTTCCTTCCTTCGTTGCTGACACTGTGATGGAGTTGCAACCTGGGTTAGAGTCGAGCATGGAGGTTGATTGGCACGCGCGCGCGCTCTATAGTAAGTGATCGGAACTACCGTTGTCATGGAAACTAGGATCGGAAGGTGAAAACGGAAAGATACTCCCTTTCTACGACTTCTGACAGCAATTAGTCGAACGCAATCCAATATTTAGCTTCCTTTGGGCGTTGACGAGAAAGGCGCCATACTGTCCCCGGATCCGGACAGTTGCTTAATGCTTACTTGCCGTGGCCGGAATGCGCCAACCCCGAAAGCTCCCCGGCATGACATCATTGGCACTCCAGTCAACCTCATTAGCTCGCGAGTACCGACCGAGAGACGGAGATCGTTTGGTGGGTCAACGTCAACAACATTACAGCATCGGCGGCATCCGTCGTCGTCGTCGTCGTCGTCGACTGGCCACCGAGAGTTCAAAACTTTCACCCCATCATAAAGATCGCGTGCCCTCTCGGTGGCCACGAGTCTCACTCTCGTGCCTAATGCGCATTATGCGCACTCCGCGTGTACCGTCGATCTCGCGACCCTTCTACCCTCCCCCATTAGCGCGCGCTCCCTGGCCACTAGCAAAAGGGGGAAAGACGCAAACGAGCATTAGATAACATACACACACACACACACACACCCCGTCAGTGGGACGCTGGTGCAATTGCACCGCAAGCAACTCTGTTGTTGTTGACCATTCCAGTTGACACTTGGATGCCAGTCCGGTGGACACCAGCACCAGCGAGGATGCAATTTTTTGGGGGAAGATGATGTTCCGAAGTCATGAAGATGGTTGCGTTCGCACGGAACGCCCTAAACAACGCCCGCGCTCGCGCCATCATTAATGATGATGAATATTGTGTCCCTCTCTCGTTGGCAAGCTGTGGCCAAGCGCCCGGAGCGAGCGTCATCAGACCCCGAACCTATTCTAATAGGTCGCTCGCCGGACACTCTCGGGGCAATTATCTGGAGCAACGAGCGTCCTTCGACCCGTCGCTGGCGCTGGAATGGCCCGGCATTGGGGCCATTGGGCACAGTGTCGAATATTTATCATATCAATAATCGTTACGGACATTGTTTACCAGCTTTTTCCTTCCCTCTCCCTCCGTTTGGTGTTTTCTTCCCTATTTCTTCTTTGCTTGGCCGCCTTGGCGACGACACTGCGTAGCGTGGCGTGTCCATTATGGGTTTTCTGGTCACACGGACACCGACCGACGGTGCGATTATGATTACAAACACACGACGCCACAGACCCAACAACCGGCACTTGGTTTTTGGGGGGACCGTGGTCCCGGTCCCGGTGCTGCTGGTGGCCAAGCAGTATTGTAGTTTGGAGGGGGAGAAGAGGGGATTGTAAAATTTATTCATTCAATTTTTACGATTATAACACCACCGCACCCCGCCCCCCTAACCCTCTGACGCCTTCGGCGCAGTTAGCGAGCCGTGGATTGAATAATGAAAACGCTGGAAAAATGATCGTAGTTTGGGTTGGCTATTTGCTTTATGGGATAAAAGGGACGGTTTGGGTTTCGGTTGACACCCTCACACCCCTCTCCCCTGACAATGTGGGGTTATGCAATACACTGGAACTGCTGGACGTCATTTATCAATCGCGGCGCAGATGGGGTCACGGGAGCGAAGGTTCCGGCATTCGCGTTGCGTTGCGTTTGCTCGAAACAAGGTCCTGAAGTAGGTGCGAAGTCATAAGACACGGCAATATGGACTACTTTCAGTGGGAAATGAACGGCTAGGAGCAGAGCAGATGCGGTGCAGGGAAGAATCCATTTGAAGCATTGTACCTCGCTAAACGCTAAACACTTTGCGCAATATTTCTGGCTAAATGTTCCAAATCGTGATGCGGCGTGGCGTTGCTTTAACGAGGAGAACAGATCTTACCAATTGTTTTCTTCAAATTGTCAGGTGTATGACTTTTGATTTAAGAAAAATGACTTTCGAAAGCTGTCGTGAGAGGTTCAGCCGATTATTATTATTAAATCAGATAGATAGATCACTTTTCTTGAAAGAGACTACACTAAAAGTTAAAATTTTAAAGTCAATGACCTTGATAGCAACTTTCGCAGTAAAGAAATTTTCATTGGTTGTCATTTGGTTTCTTTCGAAACTGTATTTACAATGCATACCCACGATAGCAACTTTGTTTTGCAGCTCCCAAATATGTCAACAACAAATATGTGAACAATGTTGCGCATTTTGACAGTTCTTTACAGCGAATTTCCATCCAAGCAGGAGACTGATCACAAACAAAGTTTTTTTTCATCTTACTCTAACCGATAGCAACTTTATTTCAAATTCATCTAGACAGTTCTTAACGTAAAGTTGATATCGTGGCAAGGCAGCTTGACTTACGCTCTTGATGATCATGCAATGCTGTCGATACTGATTAGTACTCCATCAATTCCTCAAGAGGAGATCAAGCTCCCGATCAGTTCTAGTTTGACAGTAGCATTCTCTTTTACAATTTCAGCAACAGGTGTCCGATATTGATGTTATTCGTGGCTCCAACAGACAACATTGTCAAGATTTGTTCCAAATTCGGTTCATACTGGACCGATTCTACGTCGTGCCTATTAATAAATGCTGTTGCTCGTCTGTAGAACACTTAGTCATAATCTACCATCGTTCTTAAACTATCTATTTAGTTTATTACCCTCTCCGTTACGGTCATGTTGGTAACCTGTACAAGTTTATCTTGCTTTAACCTGTCACTTTAATAGTCATAACGCGTGCAGACATTTCTGTGTGAGCATTTCCCTGTGCGTTTCCTCAATGTAGTCGCTGGTACGTCTCGATGTAGCATATTGCTTGTATACCTCCTCTAGGAATCGATATGGTTCACATCTTTCATCAACATTCCATTTTATTCATCTTGTAAAAGATGTAAAGTTTTGTCCATCACTTTGCCTATTCACTAGATCAGCATAACTAATGCACATGCCATATTGATGAAAGAATCTACTAGATTTCTGCTAATAAATTCCAAACCAAGCAATACTCAGAACAACATCTATGACAACTTCTTTTCCTGTAGCACTATTGATCATCACCTTAGTTGCTCCGCCAATATTCAATCTGTCTAACCGGACTTTTTAACATCCATCACCCACCGGCTCGAATTGGCCATTTACACACACACGCAACCAAAAGATAACGAAAGCGTTTTTGTTTTCTTGGTCCAACCGACCACCACCCAACGCACGATGCTAATTTACAAGTCCCTACCCACTGTCTGGTCTGCCATTCATGGCTTCGGTGGCGTTAATCGGGCGTCTGAAATCATGTCCCAAAAAACGGTTGGCTCCGCACACGACAATGTCCGCTCTTCTGCAGCTTCTGCTGGGCTAGGTCTGGGATGACAACACCACCGGGCGAGCGAGGGTTTCATCGGAACCGGCGACATGGCGTCACGGTGCCGGGTCTGCCACCGTGTCGTGGGCCGATCTGGATGGCATCTTCAAGGTGAGTTTCTATTCTAATTGCGAGTCAAGATCCGGGACGACAAATTTCGCAAGCTGCTCCTCAGCTGCTCAGGCATTTTGATAGCCGGCGGATCGCGTCGCAAAGCCCGAAGCAAGAGGCGCGCACGTGCGACGACCGCGACTCGGCGAGCAGCTGCCGTGTAACGTCGTACATTTCCAGCTACGGAGATTTCTTCACAGAGACAGAGCTAAGGGGGCCGCCTCGGGGCTCGCCATGCAGCGCATGCCATGCATATATTTGGAGTTCTGTTCGCGTGAAGGCGAAGACGCTGATGCTGATGATGATGATGATGATGATGATCTTTGGATCATCGTGGTGGGTGAGCGCGCGCGAGCACGAATTGAATCATTCCAATGGCTTGTGGTGCGAGAGACAGAAAAAACAAAACACGAAAGAAGGTGTGCTGTGGTATGATGAATGGGTCTGTTGCTGCTGTTGTTGCTGTTGTTGCTGCTGCTGCCAGTGATACCATACCATGAGTGGAAGATCTGCACATTAATGGCGGCTTAACGGAGCGGAATGGCAAAGCATGCAGTCGAGGTTGCAGTTTTTTTTTGCTCGTTTGTCATTGAAAGTCGGAGTCGAAATGCACAGTGGTTCACCCTGATGTTGAAGATGTCGGAGCTCTAAATACTAAAAAATATCCAAATGAGCCGAGGATTAATATGCAAAACCCAAAAGTAGTTCAATCGACCAATCGGTCCGTCCTTACTCTTTGCCTGCTCGAATGCATTCGTACGCACGATTGAAAAGACATAAAAAAGAGGTCGATGTTAGATTTAGCTCCAATAGAATTATCGCCGATGCTACGTCGGCAAGACTTTCGGGTTCAATCTTACAATGTTTAAATCATTAATCATTAAATCAAATCATCGGATTTTCAACCGAACTGTGCAGTGTAGTTTAAAAATCAGTTTCTTTCGTTAGTTATTTGTAAACTGTAATATTGAAAGCCGAAAGCTTTGCCGAGATGACACCGGCAATAAGCAATGGAAACTTAAAGTACAAGAACTCATGGGAAAAATAAACCAAATTACTATAATCGGTGTGTAGTGAAAACCACCTACTGAATGAATTGTTCACAAGTCAAAGGACACTCAACTAGTTGCTAGGTTACTGTTAGGTTGGGGTTAGGGTTAGAGTACTACCTTCCTTGTCGTGAGTTTTTTTACTCTTTTACCTGCAGTTACGAATTCGCTTACGAAATCAGCACAAGACATTCGCAAACGGTAACGTCATACTTTCATGTTCAAAATAATGAGAAAAACAACGAAACGATTGACCCATTACAAAATCATTACAAAATATGTTATTATCCCAGATATTAAATCAATTAACGATTACTACTACATATTCCTACTAAGCAGTAGCAGTAAAGCAACCCCCAATCGTACACCTAATTTGGAAGTATCGACGTGATTCCTCAAAGAAAACTGTGCGTCTCTGGTTGGAGGTTGAAAGTCCGGCAGTCATTGATCCTATAATAGTTGAGGATAGCGATCCATTTCCATTCCGTTCCGTTCCGTAGCCGCAAGCCGGTGCTGCAGTAGCAACCCTTTGGAATTGAAACCACATTTTGCGTTTGCCGCACTATCGACAACCATCTTAAATCAATCCCACCTAATGGTTCCAATAAGGGCCAAGAAGGCGGTGCGGCATATGGCAGCATCTTACAACTGCCCTCGTGCGCTGGCCCCTGCTTGCCTGGTGGCAATGGGCGAATGGGAATGTTGCAATAATTTCTAGATTGGCACCATCTCGAAAGCTTTGGCATCGGAGTGGGGTGGAGGGGGTGCAAAATGCTTACGATTCTTGATGAAAACAAATTACAGGCCAAGAAACGAAGGAGAAGTAACCGATCAAGTGGAGTACATCGATCGACCACCGCCACCGGAATGGCTCGATAGTAGTTCCTTGGTCCTTGGAACGGGAGGGGTGGGCGGTGGGGTGGTTTTTCCCGAATCAACCATGAATCGAGCCGTACTCCAGTGCCGCACTACATCAATCACAATTGGATTGTACTAAGGGAGAATGTTCGTGCTCTGTGGCCACTGCTGGTGCCCGGTGCCGGTGCTGATGCTGCTACTTCTACTGCTGCTCGATGGTCAGTCAATTGGGATTTTATTGAAGTCTGCGGTGAAGATAATGGAAAACGCCGGCACTACTATCGCTCCGGTTTTCCTTTCGAAGGTCTCACCCAACCTCTCCTCCGCATTCTCGCATCAAAACATTCACAACAACACCGGAAGCCACCGGTGGCGGCAGCAGCAGCAGCAGCAGCAGCAGCAGCAGGTTGATGCTGGGCGTTGTAGTTGTGCCATTGAATTCCGGTTGTGCTCGTCCGTCCTCGGTGACCCTTTTCCTTCCGGCTACTTTTGCCCTTTGATTCCTGGGGTTGCCGGGTCCGGGGCTGTACGGTCGATGGATCTGCTGCTGGCCACTGGTGGTGGAATATGGTCATGAATGTGAATATGTTGTGTACATGATTCAATTTGCTGGGTGCCTTTCCGGAGGCTGCTTACTTTACAAGAATCACTAATGAAGTGTAAGGAACCGGAGCACCAACCCCTGGTTTGGGGCCCCGGCCCAGTGGTAGTGTGGCCAGTGCCAGGCTCCCACACATCAACACCACCACCAGCTCCACAGCTCCAACGCCCCAGGACCAGCAACGAACGGACGGACATCCGGAGGAAAATTGAGGGACCATCATTTATTTACACCTCACTCGTACGTGTGTTTGTGTGTGGGCACGGCAGGGGAAGGGCGATGGGGTGTTGGGTGGTCCAAACGGCAACGTCCAAATCAACCGGATGCTGCTCCGACCCGACCAGACCTACACCAGAGGGTGGCCGAGAATTTGAACTTTGCTTCGGTTTTCGGACCGAAACCGGTCCGGGCATCGCAATAGCTAATCCAGCTGACGAGAAACCAATGACGACGACGACGGCGACGGAGAAAGAATGTTTTACCCGAGAAAGCACTATCCGAGAATAGGGTGCAGCACCCCAACCCCGGTGGGGGGCAGAAGAAACCGACGGCAGCAAATTGATTTTATGTTTGTGAAATATTGTGATCCTAAATCAGGGAAAATCAAAACACTACATTCCAACATGTGTGCTCCCTTTTGCACTCCCCTCTTGTGTCCCTTTCCACATCACCCACTGGGACATTCACTATTTTTCAGATATTTTTCGCAATATGACGGAAATGTGGAACGGAACGGTGTTGTTGTTGAGCTACTGCAGTTTGGTTGCGAACGTAGTAGGCCAGGTAGGCTTTTTAGGTACGAAATTCAGCTTCAGGGGCACTTTGTGGCATAAACCTTTCTTCCAGTAGCGTCTCTCTCTCTCTCTCTCTCTCTCTCTCTCTCTCTCTCTCTCTCTCTCTCTCTTTCTCTCACTCGAATGTGATTGCCTCGAATTGTTTTCCATCTGCGCATAAAACCACCAAGAAGTTTATGCTGCTACCCTATTCCACGCTGGTAACTCGTTGGTAACCAACTCGTGGTGGTGGTTGCCAACCATGAAACGTCACACCAAACCGGAACTTCTAACCTAAGGAGGCGATGGTGGCGTATCTCAAAAGGCGGAAATTGCTCGCTTGATTTTTGACTAATCGTGGCCCGGCATGTCGCGCGCGCGTGGCGCCCGGGGGAGGCGCATGATTCACCGGCCACACGTTGGGCTGCCGCCTGGACACACACACGCGCACGCACACCGGCAACCGGCGTCCACTCCCTTCCTGGTTGACCGATTGAGCCGCTAGACGACAGTAGCTACAGCAACACATTCCAACAGCGGGCGGTCACACTGCTACAACCTGTCACACAACCGCGCACACAAACACACACATCGCATGTGGTGGCGTGGGCCGATGGGAAGGTGGGGGGCTTAACCTCAAACAAATTGTTTTCCGCAATCGCACCCCAAGCCCAGCTCCAGACCCAGCCTCAGACCCAGGGGCAGTTATGTTTTGTGGACTGCTTTCTGGTGTTGCTGCTGCCGGTGCCACTGTTTATTGAGTTTGTTTCTTATTTACAGAGTCCCGGTAGCGATGGTGCCTGAAACTGAACACTCATGTCAACCTCATGCATGCGACGATGCCAAACCCACCACCACCACCACCCTTTGGGTGGGTTTCCTTCATCGTCCCTTTTGATGTAACTTTGGTGAGTGAGTGAGAGCCAACGCGCCACAAAACGGATTCCCCGGACTCCGATCGGCTTCGGCTACGGAGAGCTAACATCTAAAAGGTGGAATTGGTTTATCGGTGTGTTAATGTCAGTCGTCCATCGGATCGGAAAACATGCAAAAAACGGGACGGCAACAGCGGAAGTCGCCGCTTACGCGAGTGCACTAATGGGGTTTATGCAAGGGGCGGGGGAACTGGAGCGGCTTGAAAGGAGCGACATGCAGGTGGAGTTGTCAATCAGTCAATCGGTCATCGTATGCATTTTGCATTGTTCGTCGGAAATTTTTGAGAGTAGGAAAAGGAGGAGGAAGAACTTCACTCACAGTGTAGAGTGTCGTTGAAAAGTTGTCGAACTTCGAATGAACATACGAACAAATCCGAAAAGCTGTCGTTATCTTAATGTCTAGGTTCTGACATTTAAAAAGTTAAACTAATGGTATGTAAAATCTAACTGATTTGTAGAACTACTGACGATAATCGTATCCGTGGTATTAGTTTCTAACAAGTTCAATTAGCAAAGCAGTAAAAATAAATGATGAACAGTAAAGCGAGTAACACTATGAGGAAAAGTTACGTTCGAACCCATGCAAATTGTAGAAAGCTTTATGTACAATAGAACGCAAATTAATAAAAATTGCTCGACTACTCAATAAATAAGTGGTTTCATAGATGCGTTAATAAGTGTGCATAACCGATCTGACAAAATGATTATGCGTCATCTCCATCAAATTTCGGACTTCAAGGTCAAGGTTAAGTCGGAATTCTAAGGTCCTTTTAATTGTTCATTAATTATTATAGAGGTTTTAAAATTAACGTTCTTTCACCTCTTTAGGATATGATCCTCTGAAACCTGAACACTGAACCGATTAGGTTTTAATCCAAGTCGTAGTTCAGATGGAAAATCCATGTTAATATGTCCAAACATCTTTTTTACCCTTTTTTTTTCAAACTAGGTGAGACTTTAATTTACATACCTAAGGAAAACCCTCAGTTCTCTCACCCACTAAACCACTAGCTTAATTTCCCGTTACCACATTGTTGCCGTGTGCCTCTTTCCAGTCTAGACCTCTAAAAGGCAGTTTATGAGAAATTAAGTAAGTTTCAGCTTCTGGTTAAATAAATGGTAAATCATAAGGAGAATGTATCGCTTGAATGCGCAGTCAGAGCAATGATTTCAATTACCGCAATGAACTGAATCACCTTCTACCAACTGATCAACATTTGTATACTGTCGACAGCATTGAGCTTCGGACATCTCGGACCAACAATCATCAGCCAATTAAGAAAGAATGTTTTCGAAATAACCTATTCTTGAACATAATGAAGTGGAGTATCATAAGTCTGGTTATGAGCTTTCAAACAGAATTTTCTAAGAGATGAACCAAATGAAGATGTTGCACTATGATCTACGTGCATACTTTTACAAAAGGCATCGATAAAGAAGATTCCCATGATACCCTCAACGAAGTCAAACGAAAATACTAATTCATATCGAAACTAATGGGACCAGAGTTCGTTCAAAAGATGAAGTTAAACATTTATGACGAAATGCTCGAGCATTGGTGTCCTGTTTCCTTTTACCACAATTCCTGTTAGTGTAGTGTTAGTGTACCGTTTCTCCCATAAAATTCAACACAAGTACAATGTTTTCGTGTCGGGTCTTGTATCGCGTTTTTACATGCATTTCCGCAAAACCATTGAAGTGCCCCTACAAGCCACCTGAGCATCGATTTCGAATGTTGTTCCGTTGTAGCTAAGCTCTCGAGCCATCGGACGCGTCCATTGCAGATTCAAGCATCTGCTGCTGCTGCTGCTGCCTGTCTGTTTACCGATTTCATTCTAATCCACACACAAACAAACAGACACACACACGTGAGCACATACGGGCGCATGCATCAAGTGCATTTTACATTGGTCCGGGCATTTGCGCGATGCCGATGCTGCAATTTTCCACCCATTTCGGTCGAAACCGATCGATGCACCCGGTTGGAGTGCTACATTTTCCGGCATCAACCGGCATCACCACCACCACCACCACCAACCGAACAATCGAGCGGCGAACGCACTCGAACGGCGTTCGCATCAACCAGTTGCCGTGTAATTGTCCACTCACTCGGTTGAGTGCTCAATTCGGCATTCAATTAAATCATTCCGTTGTTTTGCTCTGCCCTTCTCTCGCCGCCCTCTTTCCGTTCCCATCGCAAGTGCCAAACGTCAATCGAAGTCAAGCGGCGTGTGTGGTGAGATGATAAAACGGAAACCAGCGGCGAGCATCGTTTATACAAATGTTTATGCAAACATTGCGAGCGAGCGCCACTCGCACAGAAATAAAGCAATATAGCGGCAGCATCCACAGCAGCAGCAGTAGCAGCATCGGCAACAACACTGCACGCTACCTGGCACACCTGTACACTCGGAGAGGCTCATAAATAACCATCCATGCAGACCACCACCACGAGCTACCCTCTCACCTACCTCACAAGTGACCTCACAGTCCAGTTGGAAGCGGATTCGGATGCTTCACTGAAGCGTGCGCCTCGTATCCATGGAAACTCTTGGCTTCGCCTTTTACCACGCTTTTGCTTGTAATTAGAGTGGCTAATCGGGGGTGGCCAGACCAGGCCAGGCCAGCTTAAGGCGCGCAACTCTCAAGCTACCGTTTAGAGTAATGCTCCCACCCACCTCCGGCGTTGGTGGTGAATGGTATGAACCGAGAGGCAGACAGACAGACAGAAAGAGTAGCAGCAAGAAAAAACATTAGAAACATTCCCCGTCCAAAACCGTGCACCAAATCCGGTCGAAGATGAAGACATTCCTTCTGCAAATCGGAATTGGTGTGCATATGACGTGGCATCCAGTTGCGCCAGGCCCCCTGGTTGCGGTCCCCGAAGTGTTGACGTCTTCTTACTGCCAACCGTACGGTAGCGCTGCATCCGTTCCGGCGATCGGAAGCCATAATTATGGATCGCATTACGAGTGGCGGTTGCCCTTCAGTGCAGGCTGGTGTGAGGGCCAGGGGAGGAGAGGAGGGTGAGGTGGCCACCATTCTATTTCGGTTTGATCAAGAACCTCCCCGCCCCCTGCCCCTTCGCAGTCGGACCACACCCGGATCTGGCCAATCGATGCCAAGCATTCATCAATAATTGTGCGGTCCAGAATCATGGCCGGTGTCGAGGGTGGTAATGGTGGTGGTGGTGGTATGGGGTTATGCCACGGGTCATGCCAGTTAGTGGCCGGGACCGTTTAATGTTGGGGTTTTCCGATTTCATGCTCGTGTGCTACTGTGGCGATGATGATGATGATGATGATGATGATACGTTGGTGGCGCCGATCAGCAGCAACAGTAGCCGCCCTTCTGGGTAATGTGGTTTGTTGCCCTGTGTGTGTGTCTGCGTGTGTGTGTGTGCTCTCTCTCTCTTTCGCTTCGCTCTGCACGAAACTGCACCCGATGGGGTTGCTCCAGTTCAGCCTTTTTGGTTATTCAATCGAAGAGAAATTTAATTAAACCGAAATCAATCTCCTCGCGCACACCTCGAGCGATGGCCGGTCGCTGTTTGCTTGCCATTTCCATGCTCACAACCAGCAACACTCCCGCCAGCAAGAGGGGGCCTTCCTCGCATCACATTTGCACATTGAAAAAAGGACGATAAGAGGACAGCGAGGTGCGGGTGTAAGTGGCGTTTTGCATGCGTTGCATACCGTTGTTCACGTTTTACCCTTTTTTTGTTTTTTGGGGCCCGTCTTTGTCACCGGTAGGTGTAGTCTTTGTCATTTGTCGTGTAATCGGTTGCTTACATCACGCATCACATCACGAGCGTACGGGCAAAGCCACGAAACTTATGTCACCGAAAGGCACCGAACGAGAAAGAAAGGGAAGAAAGTAAAGCAAACAAATCTCCTCACCATTTCGCTGCCGATCCCACCGTCCCTGCCTGAATTGGTATTCATTGTGTGTGTGTGTGGAAAATTGAAATGATTTCATGCCAGCCACCGAACGACCATAATTCACCGGAGTGTGTTGCGGTGCGCGTGAAACAAGAGGTTGTTTCCGCCGCAAAAGATCCGCCGATCCGATCGCACCACCGCTACCGCCAGTGCGTGCATCTCTTAACGAGCATCGCAACGCATTGCATAGTAGGCTGAGGAGCGAGAGTATAGTTTCACATTTCGGTTTCATTGTTTTATTAAAAAAGGTTTAATTTTTGCAGACGTATTTCTCGTTTCGAAAAATTGTATTATTGCCATTACCATTTATCTGAGATTTACACAATTTTGTTCATACAGTCACACAAGTTCATATTAGTTCGGCTGTGTCACGCTAACTAATACTCGTACAGCACTATTCTATGCACATTATGCAATTCTAATAATAGATTCCGTTCGAGAAATAAGCACTTGCTGTGAATGATATAACTTTCTTGGAAATCATTGATAATTTTATGCGTGGCGATGATTTTAGTGAGGGAGAATCTGTTCGCACCAATCTGCACAGATCGAATTGTACGGTGTGGTAAATTCATTTATACATTTTTCCATGAACGCTTTCGCCCTAAACCTTTTCTGAAGTATTTTGTGAATGTTTTATATAAATCAGAGCAAAAATCAAAGTGACACATATTCTTACGGCTTTGGGGACATTTAGTTGTGTAGTTTACACCGCGTGGCATAGCCGAACGAATTTGTATCACTGTAATTCATATTGATTTCTCAAATAGAGACATCATGTTATTGCTCTTCATGTTGATACATCACGAAATGCTCCCAAACGGAAAATAATTATACAGATTATCTGTCCATGCTTGTATGTTTACAATGATGGCCTCTCGTGTTGCTTATGATTTTACCAAAAAGAAACAATGCGCTTTGTGCAAAACACCCTTAATCATCCAAGTAAGCTTTAAATGACTTGATCTCCCCCCTCAACATAACCTATAAACCACGTACCGATACTTGGCGCACACAAACACACACACGCACAATCCACGCCTACTGCACATCACGCAAGCGGAACATAATCACATGATGCATCCCAACGATGATGCTCTCACCTGGCACGCTGCTGCTCGTTACGCGCCCTCCCAAAATTGCTTCCGATTGTGAATCGTTTCACGCGAAACCAATATCCATCCATCGCTCACGCTTCTGCTGCTGCTGCTGCTGCTGCTCTTATGCCCCGTCGTCGTCATGCGTTTCGCACATCACGCTCTCCGCTCATTATTTTTTCGCGTTTTTTGCATCGAGCTTTGAAGTGTCTTTTCACTTTCCGTGACCGCGGCGCAGACGAGGGACACGCGAGCACGAGATGGTAGTTAGAGCGGGGAGCCCATTTTTGTGTCCGGCCGGAATATTATTGCGTACATTGCGTACATCTGGTAAAATGGCGATGCGTGCGGTGCGTATTCGCAGTCACGATTCGCGTCGTGATTAAGCTGTTCGTGCGCACAAAGGGATGACGCGACGATAATTTCGTGGAATGATTTTCGGGAATATTTTCTAACCAGTGATCGTGCAGCACGAAAAACGCGATCGCCGAGTGGACGCATTGTAAAATCAAACCTCGTCCAAATGGTATGCTTGCGCTCAAAGTTGCTCAAACGCAAAAAACAGTTCCCTTTTCCGCCGTCGATTAGTCTCGACACCGACATCGGCGGCTCTTAACGGCTTTTCTCGGATGACACCTAACCTTTCCAATCATGCGAAGCCGCTCGAAGGGGTGGCTGTCGCCATTTGTGGCATTTGCTCTGACAACAAACTGCATGATCTGCTGCTGCTGCTGGTGGCTCAGCACAGCTAGTGCCGATGCAGATTGCAAATGATGTTGAACGCACCGATCGATCGAGGGGCGCTCGCGGCCGAAGGCTCATCGGGTAACGTCTTCTTCCTGGTGATCGCTCGTCTCGTTTGGCCTTTAAAAGTGTCGCGGAATGCAACAGGGAATGCCTTGGCGGGGGTATTGCTTTCAATGGGCCATCGGTTGGTTACAGGCTTACGAGAGTATTACATTCTTTCTGCGCATAATGCTTTCAATTGGCATGGAGTGTGAGGAGGCGTTTGTGGTAGGACCAAGCGTGAAGCGACATGATACCGGTTGTTTCAATGATGGTTGTCGCTCTTCTCGATAAAGTACTCAACAAGATGGGAGATGAAGGATGAAAGAAATATGTAATAGAAAAGGAACATTATACAATTATGTTATTGCCAGTGAGTAACATGGATTTATTAAAAGATGTGATGCTTTCGCGAATATGATTAATGTTGAAATAAAAAACTCGATACTTTTAGACATAGAAAAATGATTAAAGCTACAGTTATGAAGTATAAAAAACATATAAAACAAATGAAAATGAAAACATATAATAAAACAGTTAGAAATTATGTATTATTATTATTATTAAAAACGGTTTGATTTATTCAAAGGTTTAGTTTTCATTTCAACGGACAAAGAGTAAAACAAAACATCTTTTTAACAGTTCATTTTTTGGCACCCAGCTCAAAAATATGGATTTTGTTGTTCACAAAGTGTAAATAAACAAACTCTTATAACATTCTATTATGATACAACTGACAGTGCCTATTAACTGTTGTCACTTAAAACATATATAAAGCTAAAAAATCAATTCAACGTTAGCTGCCAAAGAAATAGAACAGACGTAAAGAAATAAAATGAAATAAGGGTAATTCTTCGACAAATGCGTTAAACACTTTTGAAAGGAGCAACTCAAAAAGTAAGAAAGAAAACGTGAAAGTCTGCAAGATGAAGCTCACTTGAAACATCGACGAATGCATCAAAAGTTGAAGATCCTAAAGTATTTGCATGCATTCATGCATTATGCATCACGCGGATGCATTATGCGCGTCACCGTGATGCAAATATTGCATCAAGTTGGTTCCTTCGAATTGGGGCATGCACTATGCATCCCAAAGCACCGGATTCCATCGCGCATATGCACCCATCACATCTCATCGTGGCTCGGAATAAGTACTCGAGAATGAACAAAAATATCACCAAGCATTGGATCAATCTGCGATCTGCGAGATGCGATGTACATCTCCTGACAGCATCGATTTAATGAGTCGGCAACCAATGCCAACTAAGACTTCGATTGTGACCATATACCATGAAGACCTCGGGAATTTGTGTTTTCTGAATTCAACGAAACCAAACCAAAGCATTAAAAATTATCAATGACCGATGCGCACAATAGACCGATGTGTCCTGGATTCACAGAAAAAGGGATGGAAAGGCTATGGATAACCACGGGCGGATAAGTAACGACCACAACACTCTCACCAGCAGTTGGTAGCATGCGGGTCAGACCAGTCCAGCATGCGTGACATGCATCTTCGTTCCTTCGTTCGATGCTCAGCAGCCCCAAAAACACATTTGCCAAGCAAGCAAGCATACTGTAACTGTATGTAATGTGCAACAAACCAACGACCAACAAACGCGACTGGAGCTTATCCGCGTACGATCCGCCGGTAGCCACCAGGACCGAGGCCATTGGCACGCGGCCATCATTCCACGACTGCTGCGGGCTCTTTCTTCGACGTGCGGGAGGCGCAAAAAGGCTACCCATAAGGCAATAAGAAACCAAGCTTTACCCCTTTTCCTCGTCTATCTCGTCCTTTCACCGCTCCTCGTCTAGGTGCACCTTTGTTCAACGTCGTCGTCGTCGTCGTCGTCGTCGTTGCTCACGTCTGGCACGCCACCGTCTGGTTGCGAGGAGCGAAAGAAAAGGCATAGTGCACCTTCAAACCCCGTTCCCAACCCACGACTCGCCGAACTGAATCGTAGCCACAGTCGTTGTCGTCGTCGTGGTCGATCGTTGTGCTCCGCTCGGTGAAAGATGGTGGGAGGGAGTGCAAGTGGCAAGAAGAGCGAAAGTGGTTTGTGTGTGTGTGTACGCGCGCCCGCGAGTTGGAGGTGGCGGTCTAGTCTCAGGCCGCCTCCCCCGAAAACCGGTTTGGTCGCATATTTTTCGAAAATAAAAGCGAATCGCGCACTCGCGGCGCAGCCTTCGCCTTCACCACGCGACGACTTTCTGCACAAAAGAGTCGCAAACGCGAGTCGCATGCGACCGAACGACGGCGACGACGATGAAGCCTTTTTCGCCTATGCTCAATGCCCCGCCTAAGAATGCACCGGGAATTTACAATATATATATATCGACCTATGCTACGTAATTGAAATATCTTCACCGCAGACGACGACACCGCCACCGTCTTGCCAGCCTGCCAGCAACAAATCGTTTACATAATTCATCGAATCGCGACGAATCGAATGCTTTTCATGCACGAGAAGCACCGGAACAATCAATCGTCCCAACGACAATGCTAGCAACAATACTCAACGTCTAGACGTGTTATCGCCAAAAACCGTCGGAATGGTAACGACTCTTCACTGTAACCGGGAGTTTGCAACCTATTGTGAAAAGATTAATCCCAGGAAGTTCGATCTGACGATGACCAAGATTGAGTCTGAGATATTGCTACTACTACTTCTGGGATCGGTTCTACTTCGATCTCTTTCGATCGTCGACCAGCGTCTCGCCTGACGGCCAGAAATGCCGGTGCCGGTGTTTCACCGCTACCGCTACCGCTTCTCAGCTCTCATTATTAGTTCGCTTCTCCTTCCTGCTACGTCGAACGTTCGCCGTCTTTCGGGTGACGCAGTTACCGTGGAGCGTGGCGTGACGATGGTCGGTGCAAAACCCCTGGACAAGGCGGGCGCTCTCGCACACGTCACAAGGTTGACGACTATCGGTGCTTGCCGGTTTTCCTTGGCCAGAGCCCGGTGTACAACCGGGGCAACATGGCACCACACCACAGAGGTCACTTCCCGGTACGCCGACTTCCTGACCTGTCGACGACGACGACGACGACGACGACTTCCATTAATTGTTTCGCGGTGCGGCCACGAGCATGCATTCCACCAGCTCCTGGGCTGGGAACTGGATCGATTCAAACCGCATCGCACCGCGGCTGCGAAACCGGGAATTGATCGTTGACCCTGGCCAGACGCTTCTTTCGAGGTTAAGAGGTTATCGGAATATCGAGTTCGGAACCGCCACCGCCACAGCGCAGGATCAAGAGTGCAATTTGCGAGCAGAGAGACAACAGAGATTGCTCCTTTCTAATTCTGGCCACCCCGTTGATTGATGTGGCCAACCAGCCGGCCAGCCAGCCAGCCAGCCAGCCAGCCGTTCTAGTGAGTCACTCCAGCGTCGTTTGCCATTCGCCGAACATGGCGAAACTCGGGTCGGTCTTTAATGAAAGGGCCCCTTTGGTGGTTGCCATGGTGCGAGGAGTCGCACAGAATGGTGACTCATGGATTGGTGAACCTCGCCCCTCGCGGTCTAGATGTGGCTCCTGTTGAATCCATTTCTGGACGGCCGGCCGGCTGGCTGATGGCGCCCAGGATGGCGAAATGAGTGGCCACGGGCTACGAATTCTAGGGGTCCAAAAACCCCAACCCACCGGGGGTCGACAACAACATTGTACCAGATTGCTTAGATTGGTTTGCCAACTTTTTTTGGGGTTGGCTGCTGCAACACAGCATGCTATGCATAAAGTCAATCTCATCGAGCGCCGGAGTGAACACTGGAGAGTTTAGGCAAATATGATAAATAGCAAGATCCAAACGAGGACAGAGAGAGAGAGAGAGAGAGAGAGAAAGAGATCGTACCCCCCCCCGCGGCCGCGATCACCGGCTTTTGATCGCATCCAGCTCAGCTCGGATCGGTGGTAATTGCAGTATGCAATCCGTTTGCAAGAGTGTTACAATACAAGAAACGTTCAATTACGGTTGTGACAGGCGCGATGAAAGGAGGAAAGGAACAAATAAAAAAACAAGCGGCAACGAGCAGAGTGATCGAAACCGTCGTTGTTAAACCATTGAACGATTGAATGAGCAGCGGCAACAGCGACAACCTTGAGCCAGGGAACACTGTTGAAAGCAACCAAGACGCGCGCGCGGCATGCGATGCGATGGCGTCGTGCTGGTTGGATGACGATCCAATAAACTATACCCCCCGACGGGGCCAAGCCGGATGCTTTTTTACGAAGGCGGAGGGACCCCGAGAAGATTCGTTTTGTACTCCGAGAAAAATCCCCGGAATCCCTGCTTGTGCTAAGAACTGTGACAAAAGGTACGGTGCCCTCCACGGGGAAAGAATTGAATCCCTGATCGATGACGGGCTGGGCTGGGGTTGATGAGTGAGAAGCGTAATGATTAGTGCGCTTTACAGAGAATGGTCCGCCGATTATGAAGTGCATTGATGGAGTTCTCATTATGATGCGATTCACTTGCTGATGTGCATATCATTGAGAGGAAGGTGTTCGACAGTAATGAGGAGTGAGATGCAGAGGAAGATGATGTTACAGAAATTGGTGATGAATCAGAATTAACAACTGCATAAGTCAAAGAATGAGTGAAATAGAGCAGAAGGGAATAACACTACAGCATCCACAGATATTCAGCTACATCGGAGTCCTTTATCATTAAGAAGCTTCTAGAACGCAGGGATAAGAAAGCCTTCTAGAGTGTTTACTAGAGTGTATGTTATGAGTGTTTACTTCAGCGTTGTAGAAACGAAATGACTAAATGGTTAACAAGACAAATTTAAAACTCAGGTAAACTCAGCACATAACATGTTTGAAATATTTAAGTTGATTCGACCGGATAACACAACGCCCTTTGGTAATGAAGCTCTTGTTGGACGGACGACAAAATGTATGAAAGCATTGAAATCGATTGAATTGAAGGTATTGACTATGGTTCCAATTTTAGTTGTTCCAATGCGTTCTAATGGTGTCTATAATCTCGTCGTATGCGACCATCAGGAAAGAACATTCATTTTCGTTTTGACGACAGCTAAAGTTGTTCGTGTATTATCTGTCATCGAGTTTGTATCTGTAGTCAGATATTCTAAATAGCAAACACTTTCTTTAGATCTTGAACAAATTCAAATACGTTTTATGTGGATTACCTCAATTGAACTTCTCCCAGATCAATCTGGTTTCATATTATCTGGTTTCATATTCCAAAAGCGTCACGCGCGATGTCTTTATCTTTCCATAGAAATTCTTGTACGAAGCAGTTCCTAACGTCTGTTTTTGTAGGTAGTAGATATAGATAATAATAGCCTGTCGCATATTTGGCACTTCAAAATTGCGTTCTTTATCCGCATGTTATTTCGTGCGTTTCATCACTCTTTGCGTTCTTCACACTTAGCCTTAGCGAATATCACACTATTATGCATATTGCTGCAGAATTCATTCGAATGTCGCAAGTGCTTCTCTTCGAAGAGTTTGCAAGAGATATAGGTAGTTGGTGCATGCGATCACTCTGTTGTATTCTTTCAATATTAGTGATCCGCCAATCGGTGTCAATTTCTCAGTGGCTTATACTGTCCCCCTTTAGGATGGGGTTTGTTTCCTACTATTTATAAAAAAAAGCAATAAAAGATCATAAATCACAAATTTCAGACAGCTGGAACCAAATCAGAACGATCAAATTCCTCGACAAGATGATCGCTTCGAGACGAAACTAGAACACCGGCGAGTAGTTTGTATGCCCTCGAGAGCTCGACAGCTACACGCATGATTACAATCCCGAAGTGAAGTGAAGGTTGAGGTGTATTGGAACCTACATGCATTCTTTTAACACACAAACCTCTTGCATCAGCGGCTGGTGCACCTCAGCCCCCCTCACGTATTGCACACCACAACGTACATTGCGTACCGTTCTTGTTCGATAGTTTACCAGATAGTTGTTCCATTAGTAAGCCTTTATTGCCCCCCTGGTCTGTGCACAATTGCATCGCACGCGCTCGTTTTATGTGCTTCTTCCCTTCACCATCCATCTGCCCATCATGGGGTGAGCGTTTGTGACGTGGCCTCCTCACGAAACCGAAAGGCCCGTGGCCCACGTGTGGCGCGATGCCCACGATGGTGGGCGTACGGACGAACGGAAGCAACACCAGCAACAGCAGCAGAAGCAACAGCAACAAACCATCAAACCGATCAACCGACTGCGGAGGAGCCTCCGATCTCCGATCCCCAGGCCAGGTCGAAGAACAAACCAAAAACCGATCGATCAAGGACGCCCGCCAAGCCGCGGTTACCGAAAAAGGTTACAACACTCCTGCTGTTGCTCCAATGTTGCGAATGACACCAGACGCACTTATGCGCACCTCTATCACCCCGGAGCTTTGGAGCTCGATGTTTTTGAGGTTTCACCGTTAGCGATAAGAGGGCGGACGCACGCCAACACCCGGTAGTAGCACCATGAATTTGTGCATATGTATACGGCCGGAGGGAGGGGCCACCGGCCCCCCGGAAGCGACGGCTAAGCACTCGCCGTGACTCGCTGATTAGCGGTTTAGCAAAACGGTAAGTTTTGTGTGCCGCAGCTCACAGTCGTTCAGCATCAATGGCTGAAGGTCGTTTGACCATTCTGTTGTTGTTGTTGTTTTTGTTTTCGTCCCGCTTTTTTTTTGGTACCTTTCAGAACGCCACCGAAAGGTCACGAAATGGGCCACCGACACCTGAACCTTCACTACCAAAAGTCCGTCCACGCACCGGCCTTTTTCGAAAGGGTGCTCACCGGTTAGCCTTTCGACTAAAAAGAGATTCGACAGACGACAGAACGTTCGAATATTTGTCGTCGTCGTCGAATATTAAAGGTTAAGGACGACGATAGCAACTTTCACAGCAAAGAAATGCTGACATTGACTGTCATTTGGCGACTTTCGAGAACGGTATTTCAGATGCACGGCCACGATAGCAACATTCCGAGCAGGAAATTCACGGTAAAGAAAGTTGCTTTACACTAAGCAGCGTATCTAGACGGTCATGAGAAAGGCGAGAATGTCAAATCCATACAAATGGAAATGTCAAATCCGCAAAAGTGTATGGGATTTGATATTCTCGCCTTTCTCATGACCGTCTAGAGATGCTGTAATCGTGCTTAGCTACAGTAGCATCTCTATTTTAATTTCATTTTAACAGTTCTTAAAGTAAAGGTGCTATCATGAGTTGGTACCGTAAGGACTACTTGGATCTGAATGAAAGTTTCTCACCGATCTTAACCTTCATTACCTTTAAGGGCGATCCACACGCTCCGATTTACCGCTTCAATCGCAGATCCCATAGATAGTGCTCAGTGAATGGAGGAAACACTGTGTTTTTCTGCCTTTGCATTTTAGTAAAACAAAACATGAGAGACAACAATTAGAGGCTAACGGTCACTTTACGATTTTTAGCTACAGAATGTAGCTATAAGGACTTCGAATTTTCCATGTCAAACCATAATAAACACACTCACACATGCCTGCACACGCACACATGTACGGAAATTGGACTGACATTAATGCTTTCTTGATTCAATCGGCTAGATTTGCTGCGACGGCCGAAAGTTTGCGAATCGGACCAATTTCGCTGTCCACACGCTGCGACTTCGATCGTCCGACCGATTGGATTGGACCGACCAAACTAGCGGTAAATTGCAGCATGCGGGCAGCCCTTTAGATTTGCTCGGCAACGATAGAAACTCCATTTCAACCACATTTTGACAGTTCTTAACAGCGTTTTTCTATCACGTAGCTGGAAATTCACTGCAAAGAAAGTTTCTTTACACTTAACCCGTCTAGCTATAGTAGCATCTCTATTTCAACTTCATTTGAACAGTTCTTTAAGTAAAGGTGCTATCATACCCATGTACCGTAAGGACTACTTGGATCAGAATGAAAGTTTCTCATCGATCTTAACCGCCATTACCTTTAAATTTGCCAGTTCTTAACGGAAAGTTGCTCTCGTGGCCGGGCATCTTCAAATATCGTCGACAAACAAGATGCGCGCGTCCCCTCTGTTGGTGATCGTAAAGTTTTAAGCCCCTGGTGTGAACCACCCTCACCGTCTCCCCCTTGAACAGTCCGGACTACTTTCATTCACCTCCGAGTGCCGATCGGTCGCCGTTGCCATCGCCGTCAACCATTTTGTTTAATGCCATTCACGGTTGAGCAAGCGCCATGGTAAAGGCCTACTGTGACTGCGACATCATAGGTGACAACCAACCACTCCAGCACCACCACCACCGGTTGACATTGAAGATGACATCGGACCGAATCGGACCACGATCGGTGTCCGGTGCTCATTCATGGTGCTAAAGACGACGACGAGCTCGTTGCATATTTATAGATTACAACCTGTACTGTTGCTACCACTCTCCTCCCACACGGTGATAATAGCACCGGACAACAACGACAACAACAGCATTTTCGGCAATGATCAACCTGATGCTGTGCCCCCTCTCCCTGGAGCGGCTGCTTCGAGTTGTTTCAAGATGTTTCGATGTCGATGCCGGTGTCACGGTCACCCCGCTCTTCCCCCTGGCCTTTTTGGGGGTCTACACCAAATATGTTGTGCAATTTCTCTCGGCATCGTTCAAATATTGGAATTTGATAAGTTCCCACCACCATCCACCACCACCCATAGCCACCGATCGGCTCGCTGGCCGCTGGCCTGGCCATGGCTGGTACCCATCCAATCGGCTGGTAAACACAATCAAAGTGATTTTCCTGATTCCTGCTCCCTGCAGACATTCTTCTGCCCTTCCCCCTTCTTCTTTCAGTGGCACGCGAACAGCCTTACGGCGCTTGACGTACGGTGGATCAGGAGAAAGGAAAGGTGTAAGCGAAGAGAGAAAGAGGTGGTGCTGGTAAGCACGTGGATGGGTGGTAAGCCTTAATCTTGGCGAAAAGCTGACGAGCATCAACACACACACACACGCCTCAAGGGGCACGCTTCTGCTCAGAGCTCATCTCGCAGCTCAGAGTGCCAGTGACAGTAAACAACGGATTCGCACGGCTTCTGCCGCCGCTACAATGGTCGCTTTTCGACAAACTGCCACCATGGTGGTGGTGGAAACGATGAAGGATGAAGGCGCTGCATCGTGGCTTTGATGTTCCGGGCTGCGCACGAGGTCGCATGGCGTCTGCTCCTGGCAGAGCCTCCTGGCACCACTCCTCCACTCTCTCCGGGAATGTGTGTATATCGACGGGGACTGTGCTTGAGGCGTAGGAAGCAGAAGAAGAAGAAGGTTAGAGAGAGGAGTGGATGATATGTGAGTGAGCTTGACTCACTTCATGTGATGGGGAAGCTGTTTTTGTTGTTCGTGCCCGTGCTGCTGCTGCTGTTGCTGCTGCTACACGACGAAAACATACGAAACTTATAAACACCGACATCAAAAGAGGTTTTTACAAAAGGATTAAACTCCTTCTCCATCTCCTGCTGCTCCTCCAAGAAGCGTTCGGGGGCATCCTTGTCGAAGCCAGGAAGCATGCCAGCATTTTCGTGATCTTCACCACCACACCGGGCACCAGCATAATCATCCTGTGACGCACACAAACACACGCGCGCGCGCACATGGTAGCAAAGAAGTGAAGTGAGTGGAGCTGCATGCCCGTAAACTCATTGTGTCAAAGCTTATATCTGGCCTCGTCCTCCTTGCCAAGGTATGCCAACTATAGCCAAAGGAGAAGGCATCGACGGTACCTGATAGCTGATCGGTCGGCATACTCGTCGGCCTCCCACGTTTTGATTGATAGTAAGATGAAGAAATCTAATTTTCTTGGCAAATATCGCATTTTGCCGGATTTCGCATACCACCAAAGCGCCACCAAACCGCACAACGCAGTGGCGCTGCCGGTTGCGGCTTCATACGCGGCCACCACCACCACCACCGCTGTGCTTTGTAGGTCGCGACGGTTGGTCGGTTTCGAGACGGAAATTGACGTTTGATTGAGGTTCTGTAATGAAATTGAATCGAGACTCTATCGCTGCTATCCATACTGCTGAGCAAAATCGACGATGTATTCGAACAGCAGTGCCTTAGTCCGGGGATGCGCTTTTTGTGGCGAGGGGGGGACCCGGGAAGACCGATTGCAAGTCCAGAGCTCCTTCAGAGTGTAGTGGGCATTTGCAGGTGCTGGCGAAACGTACGCGCACACACTACATCGGTTGCCTTTCGGAACGGTGATTGAGTTACGACGCTCTCGGTGCTCGCTGCTCCGCAAGTAGAAATGTATTTCCATTTTGCCCACAATTGCCGCTGCTTATCGTTCTGGTGGGCTGTGGAATGTCTCATTTACAAGCGTGCCGACAGGATGCCGCTCACGCTTCGCTGCTTCGCTGCTACAATCATCATCTCAATGGTGGTGGAAGAAAGGGTGGAGGGGTGAGAGGGTGACCATAAATGCTGGCCATTGAACGAACCTCGCTTCGAACGCACACTGTTTTCGAACTTGGGACTTAATTGTTCCTGAAGGTATGCCTCTTGATCTACTAACAGGCGCAATCAAATTTTTCGATGTTCGATGATATTTTCGATGATTTTTAAAAAACATTGGTGATTTGGGGGTGAAACGGGATCGCGCCAGCGGCAAACTGCCGCCAGCTTTCTGATCATTTTGCAAAACCTGGAACCATCGTCTGTGAATAGGCAGTTCCGTGCATATTAATATTAATAGATGTATTAATAGATTCTGATAACATATTATTTCAGTTTCAGGAAATATTTTTTCAGTTAAATTAAAATTATTACGAGCATCTTACCTCTGCAAAACCAAAAGCATTCCAACACATCGATTGGCATGAAGTATCGAATGAAGATGATAAGCAGACAAAAGATCTACTTTTGAATGTATTAATTTGGAGGGCGAGATAATACATAATACATAACTTTTTAATTCTTCTTAAACTTGTCATCCCTTTGGAAAACACATATCGGAAAGCAAATGAACATCGCATAAGTTGAATAGGGGATGAAAATCTAAAAGATACCTCAGAAACATTTTGCTTGCTGAAAGAACTAAAAGAATCTCTGATAGCTAAATTACGAAATGTTGTTTCAAATATTGCAATTTTAAAAAAGGTTGTCTTTTGATTTACAGAAGCATACGACCAATGCATGACACCAATTATTTGCTTATGTTCCACTATAACGATGGCTACCATGGTAGTTCAAAATGCCTTTATTATAAAACATATGAAATACACATTGAATTAGCCATCATTTACACTATTATTGAATCATGTGTATTTCCTCGATTTAAAGATAAATCGTCAGTATTTTTTATGCCCAAATGAACGTTTCAAATAGAAAAGTTAATAACAACACTTACAAAAAAAAATCCAGTGAATGTTTATAATTTTAAATTACCTGATATTGAGAATGTTGCACAGGTTAACATCTTTACGTAAAACAAATAACGGTGTCCTCTAGAGCGTAACTAGACCGATCTATCTAAAGGGTGGTCCAACTTGAGTGCACGATGTTAATTGTCTTCCATTCGATAATCGTTCGATTTAGACTCGATTTGTTTTGATATTTTACTCGTTGGATGTTTGACAACTTCAATCATGCAGCAATAGTCGTTGTAACAGCACGTTAAAATGGTGAAACACCGCGTTAAAGTCGGACCGTGCTTTTTCGAAGATACGGTTGCCAAGCGGTTACTGTGAATGGTGTTCGCTATCATGAGATGATAAAAATCTTCTTGTGACCTGAAATCGATGGTATGAACCTAGACGAAATATTGTTTTACCAAAATGGCGCCACCTGCCACACAAGCCATGAAATCATTGTCCTTTTAAGCAACAAAATTAAAGATCGAATAATATCATGTTGTGGCGACGTAAATTGACCGCCTCGATCTTGTGATTTAACTCCCCAGGATTTTATTCTTTGGGGATACATTAAAGAAAAAGTGTACGCTAATAAACCACGCACAATACAAGAGCATAAAAATGAGATTATGTAGCCGAGGTATCGCAAATATGGCGGTTAGCGAAACGAATAGCGGTTTGCCACAAAAGCCGTGGTGAACATATAGGCGATATATTGTTCCATATATAACTGTCAACCATTGATCTAATAAAAAAAAATACAAATAACGGTATTTTCCAAAAACATTGTGTTTTATAACCAATCAACATCGTGCACTCAAGTTGGACCCCCTTACCATAAGAATGAGAAAGGAAACCGATAATCAAATAATCTTTATCTTGCCTGTTAGAGAACAGCGACGAGGAATAACATAAAAAGGGTTCCTTACAACAACATTCCATGGGACACTAAATATAATGCATAAACCTGCTTAATAAAATAGAGAACACATATCTTTTCGTTCAAACACGCAACAAGAAGAGGCATCTCTGCGTCATAGACGCCAAGCATTTGGCACATAAAGCGTGTAAGCTATGAGCATTTAGGCTCGCTAACACACACGCATCGAATTCCTTGGAATTAGCTTATTCCGAGAGCGCACAAGTTTCTGATGTTATCTTCTGTACCCTTTACCTGGTTTTGCAGAACTCCAATAAACCACATCGATCGAGCTACTCATCGGTTTGGCACGTTACAAGCACTAACCAGAGGATATCTGCCTTGCTCGTCCCCCGTCAGTCTTAATCTATCGAAGCGGTTCTTTGGAAAACTCGAATCCCTAAACCACCGATCGCACCGGAATGTATCGCAAGAACATAAAGTGTCCACCGGTCGGCCACACGTGCGCATACCAGTTCCAATTACATGCCGATTGGTCGTCGGCAAAAAGCTCATTCTGGGAAACGAGGCTGGATGCTAATCCCGGAAATGC
>NC_064874.1:42076902-42089402 GCF_943734745.1 Anopheles darlingi
GGAACGGTGTTAGCCAAACTTGTTGATTATTTTGTAAAAGGTTACTTCATTAAATTTGCAGCAGCCCGTTTCCGTCCCCGAGAAACTCTGGTGCCCGCCGGTGCTGGATTAGAGTTTTAAGACGATAAATTAGCGAACGCAATCATCGTCGGTAGGATGATTGTGTTTGAGTTTTTTGGGGGAGGAGGGAAGGGGGTGGAATGCTTCCTTTTAGGGGCGGTTGGTGCACCCAAGTCTGGGCGGTCGTTTGGGGAGGGGACTGCTTTGGGTTGAGCTTAGTGTGTTTGACATTACGGTGCACTGTACCTTTTTGGATGGTAGCAGATGACTTCATTTGTTGCTCAACAATTTTGTTAACCTGTTAGCTAATGAGAAATCACTGAGATCGAGTTGGATCGTCCATTATGTTTTTGAAGAAAGACGCTTTTTTGGTGCTTCTTTTGTTTAATTAGTCTGTTGCTGGTGCTCACTGTACCGCTAGTACAAGTAAATGCGAATGCATCTGAATTACTCGCCTTGCTATTCGGTTCAGGTCGCTTTGAAACTGGCTTTGTAACATTTTCCCAGTAGATTTTTGAACGTTTGTTTCGTGAAAATTGTGATATTTTCTTCTTCATAATAGTTTATGTTTTATGGTTTGCTTGAGTAGTAGCGAACGTTGCAAAGGATCATTAGAATTTTTAATCATTCGCTCTGTCGTAAATGGTAAATGCAAGCGCCTTATTATAACTTTAATTGCGTCAAATTGGTCTTGTCATCCCATTGTCTTTCCCAGAGGTCTGTCCATTATGTTAACTTCAGTGTCAGTATTCAGGACTTTAAACTAAAGTTTAATAATGTTTGTTGGTAATAAGCTGTAAGTCGAGGTTGTAGCAAGATAAACTAGAACAGCAAGACAGCGCTACGCATCGGACAGATGTAACAGTTCAACTTTATTGTCGTTCGAATGCAGCTGACCTGAAATATAACTTTTGAACGGATGTTAAGCATTACGTTTGACAGCCTTGAGCTTCTGATCAACCTTGGATATTCCACATTCAGCCAACCATTGACAAGCAACTTTGTAACTTTTGTTGCACTTTCCGCAGTTTTAAGCCATAGAACACTATTATAGCTGAATACTAATAATATGTAACTTTAAAATAGAAGCTTGAAGTTTTCATCATCGCACACTCTACATGCCATTTGGAGACTATCCGTTTGATATGTTAACCAACAGCAATGATACGTACATTCAAATAAAATAAGACTCCTTTTCTAAATAATTAAGACATTAGTAACTTAGAAAACCATATGTTGTTCAGCTACACAACATACCAGCTACCAGCATACAAGGTCATTTAATTAAAAACAAGTAATGAATAAACCAACTGAACCTCCTTAAAGCGAAAAGCGAAGCCGCAAATCAATGTGTGGATGAATAAAAGCTGCGACATCTTTCCTCTTTGTTCCAATTTGTTTAAGCCTAACAAGAGACACCTCTAGTTCTTTAGTCCGGTGCATTCCTACGTCACCACCGAAGGATCACAGAATCAAGCACAGAATGCGTAAACCGTTTCTGCATCTTCTCTTTGCGAATTATAGAATTTTTAAAGGAAGGAGATGATTTTAAACAGATTAGAAGAATTGTCGCGTCAATTTGCTCTCTAAAATTAAGTTTTTCGTCAAGTAATACTCCAAAACCACGGCCAGTAATGCTGCGGGAAAGGGCAATATTGCTGCGAGAATAATAATAAAGTATTGACTTCCTTTTACGAGCGAACGAGATAACAGAACATTTACAAACATTAAGAGACAGACAGTTGGTTGAGCACTAATTTTGAAATAGGTTTAAACACTCGAGGCTTCAACCGTGCAGTCATTTAAGTCACCAACAGAAACGGATTTAGAACAATTACTCCGAAAACAATGCTTAAGGGGGGGCTTCGGTATTTTATTTTAATTCTTCGCCTTTACTTTTAACAATTTTTTATGAGTGCTTATCCTTTCAAGAGTATTGTGTAAAACTTTGAGATCAATCGAAGCAAAATTGATAAAGATATTGATTTTTGAAAAACAGAGCTTCATACAAAGCTCAAAGCATCTCGCAACTTTGATCGCGATTCCCAAAACCTGCGTTTTCAAAGTCGGTGCCCATCGTAGCATAAAAACTACTGAACCGATCGATTTGAAATTTTTAGCACATAATCTGTACACTATTTGCCAGGTAGCCCCGTCGAGTTTTTGTTAAAATTGTTGATACTTTTTTTTGATAATTCTTTTAATAATATAAAACTCGTTTTTTGAGGCAACATTGAAAAAAGTAACACTTTTTTAACTTTAAAAATCTGCCAAAAATCGAAAAATAGGAAATTTAACAAAAACTCAACGGGGCTACCTGGATAAACTTATAATCTAACAAAAGAATACCCATTTGTATGTTTCAAATGACACAGCACGTAGCTACGATGGGCACCGCAAAAAGTACATTTTTGCAAAATTGCCTTTCTCGATTGGATGCCATGAACGTAGTTTTGATCAAATCTTCCCCAAAATAGAACCAAATGTAAGAACATTTGTAGTTAGAAAAGTTGTAGTTTAATATGACATTCTTATGAAAAAAAAAGTTTAACGGTTTCAGCACAATAAATCGTCAAAAATAAGCCCTTTTTTGACCCGAAATAACCGAAGCCCCCCCTTAACACTGCTTCTCTTGTCTCGAAAA
The DNA here is from genome assembly GCF_943734745.1 of Anopheles darlingi. Lineage (NCBI taxonomy): Eukaryota > Metazoa > Arthropoda > Insecta > Diptera > Culicidae > Anopheles > Anopheles darlingi. Next base: position 42,079,607 of record NC_064874.1, read on the forward strand.
CGATCAAATCTGATTATTCTACATTCGGTCAGTAGGAAATAATAGTATTCGTTACATTTGAAACTCCAGTTCATCAATGTCCGATGTTCCAAAACATTCTAAACGCTTAACGCGTACAACCAGCGCGGCCAGATTTAATCGTCGAAATAGAAATTTCCCCGAAGCCCAGCTACTACCATCCGTGGTGCGGTCACGGAAAATAGTTAGTTGGCGCAAAATGCGAAACATATTATCAGTGCCCCGGTGCCACATTCCAGTGCTTTCCGTGGTGGTGGCCCTAGATCCAGCGTCCCCCCTACTCATAAATCACCAATCATCCAAAAAGGGTTGCCTCACTTTGTACACCGAATCGGAGCGGAGAGAGAGTGAGAGAGAGACCCGGAGAGCACAGAGTGAGGCAGCACGAGAGAGAGAGAGAGATTTACTGTGCAGGACCCGCGGGCACCAACGGGGATTTACCACCTCCGGGATATGGTCCTTCGAAGAGCGCTTGGGTCCGGTAACGGCCGGGTAAGAGTGATAAACTTGGTGTGTCACTACGGCCAGGACCGTGTAGCGTCTCGTGCACGCCGAAACGGGTTAACCGACATCCCTCATTCTGTGTGTGCGCCAACCCAAAGAGGCCAACGAATCGCCAGCGAAATAAATTCTTTGCTTTAAATTTAATACGTGATTCCATTACACAGTGGACCGCGCGAAGGGCACCGAAACAGCCGGAACAGAACGGAAAGTTCCGTTCCATTCCGTTTCGTACTGCTGCTGCTGGCGGTGTGTCCGGCTAACCCGCACCAAAATGCCCGCTTCATATCGGACTACTGGACCACCCTGACCTCGCGGTAGTCGAACGCTTCCGGTCCGGTTCGGTCGGGCGGCGGATTGGGTGAGAAGGTGGTCGCCTGTCGGCCTTCCTTGCACGATCTGGCGCAAACTTGACGCTCCCTTGCACCACTTTCGATGTCTCCAAGCCGATTCCCTTCAAACTTTGGACCACTTTCCACCTCCCGGGGGCGCGTTACTCGCGTTAGTTTGCCTTTCTTGCCTCTATGTGTGTGCATGCGTGAGTGTGTGTGTGTGGCGGGGTCTGTGGCCGTAGCCAGCACCACGGTGGCACCACAAAACTCTCCAGAAATATAATTCTTTCCGACGGGTTTTTTGGAGGACGAAAAACCCTTTTTCCTGGTCTGCCATAGCACCGGTTTTCCGCTTTGCTTTGCTTTTTCGTTTTCTTTTCGACTTTTTGCGACTACCGCCATTTTGGGCCATGCTCTCGGCTAGCCCGTGTGTGTGTTTGCACGATCCGGTGCTCCTGCTGTATTTGTTTAGTAGTTTCCGTAAGCTTTGTGTCCCTTCCTGTTTCGTGAAGCGTTGTTGCTGGCTGGCTGGCTGGCTGGCTGGCTACCCACCCCGGCCAATGCTAACGGATGCGGATGTTCCGAATCCAAAGACCCGGGGGTGCGGTGCCAGGATCCAGCTAGAAGTGAAAATCCAAGTAGCCTCCGCTTCGTGTTGCGCAAGCGTTTTGTTGTACCCCGGAACTGGTTCGCTTGTTATTTAGTTTGAGTCTCACTTTTAGTAAATTCTTTTCCCCTCTTTTTTATACCCCACCTCCCCGGTTACCCCCTTCCTGCTTTCCTGCTTTCCTTTGCTGGCCTCCTTTTGCCTCTTTGAGCAGCACTTTGGTATTAAGTTTTACTTCTTCGCCAAACTTCCGGCCTTACCCTTAGGCACGCCCAATCGGCTAACCAGCTAGTGGTTGTAGCCGCCTCCGCCTCCGCCATCGTCTATTGTTTTTTCTTTCCCCCCCCCCCCCCCCGCGTCTAGCGGAAATCACAGAATTTTCTGCTGCTTTTTCCTCGGTCGCAACCTGCAGCAACAAAACGCATAAAGCAGCAGCAGCAGCAGCACTAACACCACTAACACGTTTTCGTTTGTCCGCATTGTGTGCAACCACCGAAGCCATCGGTGGCCAAACATGATTATTCCTCGTTTCTTGACCATAACCCGGGACGTGGCTGGTCTGCTTCTGCTTCTCCTCGATTGGAAGACAAAAGCCCGCGCGCTCAACATTATAAAAACATAAATTTTCCGGACCAACATTTCGAAAACCCATTTCTGTTGCCAGCCACCTGCGGTGGTGGATGCTGGCTACCGATACGGTATTGCGATACGATACAGGTTCTGCTTTAAAAGCTAATGTTAGCCATTTGACTCCTTCCACGGTTCGTCATTCGTTGGTCAAGAAGTCAAGGGAGAAGGTGGCAACAAGTTAACAAAGCAACATTTCCAGCCAAAAAAAAAGAAAAAAACAAAACGTATCTCTCTCACGCCAAAAAGCATACACTTCAATCGACGAAGAAACCATTCGCAGCAAAGGTCGTGTGCGGAGTGCTTGGAATTGAATCAATTCGTTCTCGTCACAGAGGGCAAAAGCTTTTCCAGCGCCTTTCGGAAAATGAGCCTTTTCCGGAGGTACTCCGGCTGCTCAACACCGGGAGAGGAAATTGTGTGAACATGATCCTGCAGCCCGGCAGCCAGTCGTCGTCCTGACAGCAGCAGCAGCAGCAGCAGCAGCAACAGTAGTTCGTCACAACATCCCGAGCAGTCCAAAGATCATCCGGTGGAATGTGGTCTTTCGGTGGGAAGAGGATGCTGCAGCTTCACGACACGACACGAGCGAAGTGATTCCATTCTAAGCCGGAAAACTGTTGGCTGTCTAGCGTCAGGAGAAGCAGCGAGTTTGCGAGGGGGAGGAGGGAAGGAATTAAATTATTCATCCCTTGGCACACTTTCCGATAATTCAGTTTACCGTCTGCCAGGCCAAGCCAGTCCCGGCCTGCGCTCGCGCGAAAACTAACGGCAGTCCAAGGAGAAGAGCGCGGTCCGTGGAGTGAGGAGGCCACGTGGTCCCTTTTTCGGGGCGCTAAGCACCATCGGGCAGCTGGAGCGCAATTCCATTGATAGATGCTCAGCTCCGGCCACCGGACAAGCGTCTCCAGAGAAGGGTGGAGTGTGCCGGATGCTCAATTCCCGGGCAGTGTGTGTGTGTGTGTGTGTGTGTGTTTGTTGAGTTCCATTCCATCCATCCATGTTTCGGAAGGGGCGGGAGCAGAGAGGCCCGAGCTGGTGATGTGCTTAGCATCGGACCGGTCATCCCTATCCCTTGGAGTTGTACGCGGCCGAAGCCTTACGGGGTACGGTTGCCTTCAGACTCTTCACACTCTTATCTTAACACTCGTTTCCGGCTGCTGCTGCTGCTCCACCGCCATTCTTTTCCGCGTGCCGGAACCCACTTTTCCCCGACTGAAGGCCGCCGCCGCCAGAGTATATCCGGAGCAGGAGCCCGGACTGACTGGCCTGGCCTGGCAGGCTGGCATCAGCGTCTTGTTTGGTGTAGTAAATGGATTAGCTTATTCCGTTTCCATATTTAATGCCCAGTCCATTAACAATATAAATGTGATTATTTTCCTGTAATTTGATTTTCGGCCCATGGCCCATCACACCATCATTGGCCACCACTTGGGCCACACCACACCAAGACACTATCACTCACTTCGAACCACTCCGACCGACGAATGATGACGACGCACGATGAAGAGGACGACGGACGATGCTGGACACTGCGTGTCGCTGCAGCCAGCAGCCAGAAGAAGACGCAGCAGCCAGTGGCCAGAGGAGAGCACGGAGCTTAAGAGCTTTGCCAAGACGACGAACAGCAGGCCCGTTCCCTTGGTTTCGGCGCTTCGGTGGTGCTCTCGGGGACTCTCTCTTTCTCTCGCTCTCTGTTGTGTGATGTGATTTTCGGTGGAACTTGGTGGTAGGCGACCATCCGGACCCCATCCCGGAGCGTCTTTGGTGGATTTATTTCAATGTTTACCCAACTATCCACCTCACCAACGCTCCACCCCACCAACGCGCCTGTGTCTGCGTGTGATTAAACGATCGCGCCCTGAAACACGATGCGACACTTGCGGGCAATGGACGCTTCACCATTCCTTCCATTAGCGAACATCGGCATGTGCGTGTGTGCGTGTGTGTGTGTGTGTGCAGCCGATTAATTTAATCCTAGCCGCCATTTGATAGCGATGGAGGTCCGGAAATGGAGTTAAACGGAGTGCAGAAGCCACACGGCGGTAACGGTGGTGCGGTGAGCGGACAGATCTAACACCTAATCTCTGTATACACAGCATTTAGCGTTCGGTTTCGGGATAGTATGTGTGTATGTGTGTGCGTGTGTGTGTGAGTAAGTGTCAAGCGATGCGAACATTCGAGGTCGTTGCTTAGCTACCAGCACCAGCGCCAGCATATGCTCCTCCGTTGTCGTGGTGGCCGTTGTTGCTGTCGTGGTTGTTAAGGGCCCCTCCCCCTTCCCCTGCCGCGTCTTCCACCAGGAAGCTGTACATCATGGCGAAGGCCGAGTAGATTTTCTTCATGATGAGCGTAAACGTTTCCATGTTGAGGGGTCCTACGCCGAGGATGAAGATCTCGTCCGGTAGCTGGCTCTTGAAGAGCATCAGCTGGTAGAGCCGCTGCTCCCGGGTCGGTAGCAGGTACCAGGGCAGGCTGGTGATGGTCCGATTCAGGCGACCGTTCTAACCGGTAAATCGATAAAGACATCGAAGTGATGTGAGTGATTGTCGTGAGCGAATCGACCGCATCGTGTGGCCTTACCGTGACCTGTACGACGGCACCAAACATGCAGAATATCAGAAGCTGAAACAGCGAAACCAGCAGAAAGCTGTACGTCGCGTACCAATCGGTCTATGGGGCGTGTGAAGATGAAATCGATCAAAATTACTAAACCAAATGCTGTTCTCGAATCTTCTCCCGTTCTGACAAATTACCATGAGCGCCAGGAAGAGGTTCAGCATGATGGAGTAGCTGCAGGTCATCACCATCACGACACAGATCGTACCGTAGCACATGATCAGCGATTTCAGGTACACGATCGTGTTCTGATGATACCGATAGATGTCCCGCATACCATGGCGACAGAACTTGGCGTACTTCCTTCGGCGCCGTGGTTCATCGTCGATTGTCTTCTCGTGCAGTTGCTGCCCAAACTCTTCGCACATAATCTGGAACAGTTCCGCAAAGCTCTTAAAGTGCAGCACAAACTGCATGAACGCAATATCGGACACTAGCGCACCCATCAGGCCATAGATGGCAATAATGACGTGCAGGGCAGTGGTGACACCGTATCCGTACATCGAGTAGATATCGAGGCCCGGAAACAGTATCGGCAGCATCGTCACCTTCACGTGCATCACAAAGTACATGTAGGCCGGATAGAAGGAGAAGATGATGAGCGTCGCAAAGTAGAGCAGCGCGGTCACATTCTTCAGCACCAACACAATGTCGATGTTCTGTAGGATCACTTTCCGTTGACTGGCGGTACCATCGAGATGCTTTTCGTAGATGTCACGTCCGAGGCTTGAATAGTTTTTGTGGTACGCTTTCCGGTCCGTCAATGAGTAGTACAGCTTGATGGTGGATTGAAAAAAGAACCCAATGAATGAGAGTGCCTTGAGTAGTTCGAAAAAATCCGGCGCCACGACGATTGCGGTCACTGTGCCGATCGTGTAGCCGGTACAGAGGAACAGCGCGAAATAGGTGGCAAAGTTCATCTTCCAGGATCCGTCCAGCACATCGCAACCGATAATCCGCAACAAGCGGCGTATGAAGAGAGTAAACTCTTGGAATTTCTCCGAAGCCTCCATCGTGACTGACGGGGTTGGAATTCGTTGGCGCTGGCTGTTGGCACAGTATCCGAATCCCCGGCGTGCCGGTACCGTGTCAATATTGAGCGACATTAATAAATAAGCCACGCAATAAGCGGACGATAGATTGCTGCGTTTTTGCTGTTCATTTGGATTGGCGTTGGAGGAAAATGAGCGAGAAGGCCAATTATGGCAGCAATTATTACGTTACGTTTATTGGCGTATAAACAACAACAACAAAAAAATACGCTCAACATCTGTCAAAACTCCCAACCCCCGATGTATAGCGATGTTTTGCTATTGGAATGGTAATCCATAAAAAGCAATAGTCGATTGTTTGAAGAGCGGTTACAGTGTATATATATTGATTACGGATACCACATGCTGGGTGTGCATGCATTGAAACACAGATAGCTAATTGAGACTTTAAGGATGGTCGATTGCTGATGGATTGGTTCCCTTTAATATGCACTAATTGAAAGTATTAGATAACACAGTAGTAAACACAGTTAGTAAATAAGTTTCTGGGCAACTCCTTACAACAACCTTATTAAATCGTGATGTTACGCACTTCTTCACGGAAACCGGCACGTTACGTGATTCTTCACGGAAACCTAAGAAATCATAAAGCAGCATCATGGTTGGCATTTGGCTTTTTCTTGGGTTGAATGGTTTAAGATGAATGAAAATGAATTGTTTAGTCTGATAGCTAACCGATGATAACTAAAAGGTAGCAAGAAAACAAGTTGTAATGCAAAAAGGACACTGTTCATAACATCTGAATCTTCATAATCATGTTGTCAGCATGTAAGGATTACATAAATGATATGAGACATTTCTTTTATTAAATTCTAAGTAGAGATTTTAGATGTGGATAAATTCTATGCCTATGGTATGTTCGGTGAACTCAAGAAACCAACAACTATGCCAATGATGGTTAGAGTAAGTTGATGAAAGTGCTGCAGTAGCCAAGAATGCTGCTGAAAATCAGTCTACCGACATTTAATTATCGGTTACAAAGTTATTGAGTTCGTCGAAGAGATTGCTCATCAGCGTGAAAGCAATTGAAATCCTATGTATACTGTTTGTGTGCGTGGACTATGTTCCTTGTTCAGTGAGCCGATACCAATGGCAAATAACTCTGAGGTAAACCGGATACTGAATATTTTCAATGTTAGAAACGACATTCTGCTCCTGTCAAAGCATACGAATGTGAAGACAATATGTTGATCAACCAACCAGTAATTGGAAGGCTAAACATTTGTAGTAAAAAGGGAATATTTGCTTCAAACAATCACCGTAAGCTGTTTAATGATTGCGAAATAGATAAACATTAGCTGCTGGAACAATGAGACTATCCCGAATTCGTAGCAACGATTTCAATCCATTGTCCTTTGGATTATATAATTGATTTTAAACCATTTTTAATATCATAAAAAAATCTTACAGGTCACAAACATCAATTCATTACAACGAACTCTACCTACACAATACGTCATAACATGTCGGTGGTTGCGGAAGATTTAGTGTATAACGTGTGCAGAAAGCTTTATTCCGCGATAAGCTTCTTTCGTTAGACAGCCAAGTACCCGTAAAACAAGCTGATACCACCATAAATATAATAACGTTCTGCTGAATAACTTCCTTCTATGTCATCATTCTGGATGCTTGAATGTCCATTCCACCGATTCCTCGGCGCACACATCATACCCTATTATCAACACTATCAAACGGCTACATACATAAAAGCTAGAAACTGACCAAACCATTGTAATACACCCATCACTATCGAGGTTGATGATGATCATATGATGACGGTGCTGAAACAGCTGCCGATGTTTAGCGATGAGTGCGCCCATGAAAAGTAAATCCAATATTCATCGAATAATCGAAACGGGAATAACGGGTCTCCGGATGTTTTTGTTAGCAATTCCAGCGTGCAGACACATTACACCCTGCACCAGCACTCTAGCATGTTGTTTGAACACAGCACAGCCGTTTATTGGATACAATGAATAATGGATGGTAATATGTGTTACGCGAGGATGTAATGGTACTATGTTCAATAGAGCAGTACGGAATGTGTAATTATTAGATTGTCTTTAAGTATCGCTAAATTATTAACATCGCAACAATAGTTTAACAAAGAATTATACAAAGATGTCGCTTTGCTAAATAGTGGAGAAAATGCATAAACGGTTTATCCACTTCTGCAACAAATTGGCAGTTTGACAATTTTTTTGGTGGAAACTTGTTTAATTAAAATGTAATACCATTCGCTTGAGTTATTATTACACTTCAGTTTACTTTTTACTTTGCAGCGAATGATATATGATTTGAATTTTTATACTTAGATAGACTTATAGACTTTATACGTCAATTTCTTGAAGGGATCGATAAACTTCATTTTGCATACTGTGAGTGCTACGTTTTCTGTTTCAGAAGTGTATAGGTGATAGTTTGCTGATAAAGTATATAAACATAGAATTTTGATACATTGTAATTGTTGTAAATATTGACTTGGCCCGCGCTTGAGGTTGGTTTTTTAAATCCTCCAATCGTTTATTAATATAGTCTTTTATTAGTATAGTCTTTTAGTATAGTACGGATTCGAGCGACTCTCGGAGCGATTAAAAAATCTCCAACTGCCTTGGTCGCGGGCCAGTTGAAAACTCCTAATCGCTCTGCTCTCTTCTGCCGGTCAGCAAGATCATGAGATAATTTATGGCACCGGTGGAGGGGTACCTTCTATAAATCCCACAGTAATGATTATCCGAGAAATTACTGATAATAAAAAACAAGCAAACTAAAACACTTGTTCGCGTAATTCCTATCCCAAAGCCATCATATGTTTTACAAACAAATAGAAAGGCAGTTAGCTTAGATAGTTATCGTATAAATAGACACACAGACACTCGCCACTGCTGTCCTGAGGGATCAGTTTTCGATACACTCTCTGTTCACTAAACGGCTCACGTCCAAACCACGCACCAGGACGACCAAAGAGCAGAAGTGACACATTCCACCGTCGACGTCGTCAGGTTTATGGCTAAGGTCAGGTAACCATCACCGGCGGTTCCTTAAGCTCCTGCGGCTGTTGTGCTAATTAAAGCCTAGGACCCGGCCCTCCCTTGTCTTGTCCTGCTGCCCTGCCGGCCGCTGGACACCCTGGCATGTGTGTGTACTTTGGTGCGCGAGATAATTCATTCCCAAGGCCCTGGCGTGTGTGTGTGTGTGTGTGCGGTGTGCAGGAGCACATCGTGTCGCTTGACGCGACGCATGATATGTGTTTAGTTCACGGTTTAGTGATTTATCTCCCAGCGGACAGGTTTTATCTTTCCTATGATCAACGGTGTCTCCTGCAGGTGGCTTCGGTAACGCACTTCCCCCCGCGGCGCCAACCAACCCCAGCTGAGGTGGAGTGTCGGCCAAACACGCTGTGGTGCTCGAGAACACTAGAGGTGAAGAAAGCCGAACATCGTCGTCGTTGTCGACGTTGGCGTGGTGCGTAAGGATGTTATCATAAATCTTGGCTGAAGCGCATCATTATCGCACACTTGCACGCGAAGCAGCAGCAGCAACAGCACCTCGAGGAAGCGAGCCATCCAGTCCGTGCCCAGAGTCCAGTTCCGTATCACTTGTTTACTTTTTATTAGTCCTCGCCGAAGAAGCTAATGACCTACTGATCAAACAACCATCAGGCAGACCAGGCAGGCAGATTGCCGCTTGGTTCTCGAGCACAATCTCGCAGCTTCTGGACTCGGTGGTGGTGGTGGTGCTGTTGGGTGCCGCAGAATCTTAAAGTGATAGGAGAGGTAGTGCAAGAGAGGGACAGAGAGCGAGGTTCTTGCTGGTTCTTGGAAGGTGGTCTGTCTTCTACACAAAGGGTGTAGTACCACGAGCTGGATGCACGTGGGTGCTGTGTGCCTAGATAGGACAATTATTTCTTGATTAGCTTCTCCATTCGACAGCACTTTCATTAACTTGGAGCCCATTATTTCAGCTCGACCTGCCACCGGCTGGCTGACGCTATGGCTGACAGTGAGTGGACGGCGACTACTCGGTGACGACCCTCTTCA
>NC_064874.1:42094402-42114402 GCF_943734745.1 Anopheles darlingi
GGTTAACTGAAAAGCGACCCTTTGCGCTCCGTGCCCGAAATTATATACTTCCCTTTAGTGTTGCTGTTTGTCCACAGAAGAGATACGACACCAAGAGCGATGCTTATGGTTTTAATTTGAGCGAAAGGCCTTCCCTTTAGCACTCCTGTGGGACAGATACGTGGTAGGTAGCTTTGTCTGTGTTATTTGGTGCAGCAGCGAATTTAATTTCTTTTCAACTTTGTGAGGAATGTTTAATAAAGGGGTCAATAGGTCCAGATGAAATCCAATATACGATACGTACGTGAGAGACTGTCTGTGACTAACGAAATAATCAAAATTGTAATTTTGTGCATAGAATGCAGCTCGTTGCAATTCAATTTTCTTTCATTAAATGCACAATATATTGCTTCCGAAAGTGGTTTCTGAAGGAAAAGCGCTACCAAAGAATGATCCTTTACCTCCAAACGAATCTTAACACTCCAAGCGTACTTCATAAACGGAACCCCAGAAACCTTAACCTCACAAAGTGACCCAATATGAATATTTCCGAGCCACTTCAGCTTCCTGTTGGTATGACAGTGCAAAGGACACAACTTTTACACTAATCTCTCGTTCCGGCCCCAAGTAGCTGGACCCGGCCCGGGGGTGCGAATGACAACAAGCAACTCGGCAAAAGCGGCTTTTCCATTCCAGCGGGACGCTATACAGAGAGATCGTTAGCGAAGAGACCCATTACAGAGGGGGGGGGGGGGGGGGAGTCTTCCCCTTTTGACCCTGCTGTTCCCTCGATCCCTGTTTAGAACAACCGCTCTCTTTGACTCCAAGGGTCATTGCGAATGACCAAAGCCATGAATAATCCTTCTCGCCACTTTTGCCGAACAACGATGGTGGCCGAACCTGTCCCCTTAGCGTAGCTCTTCTCCCCGTTGCTTATTGGCAAGTTTTGGTCCCCTTTGTCAGTCCCGGGTCCGGGTCCGGTGGTGCCAGGATAACTATTTTCCGGTCCTCTGAGTTCTCGAGAAGCAGGACGTCTCGTCCGTCCGTCCGTCCGTCCGTTCGTTCGTTCGTTCGTCTGTCGTGTTGGAGCGCTCTGGCACATTTAAGTCAAGTGTTAAGTGTTGGGTAAACAAAATAGGAACGCTCTCTTCTTTCTCGTTTGCCCTTTTTCCGCACCATCTTGCAGTTCAGCATCACCTCTACCGTCTCCGCCTTTATCGGGCACAGGACTTTTGGAGGGTTATTTTTACTTTTCACCGCTTAGCTATAGCCGCTTATCGCCTTCGGAAATCGTCGCCATCTTCCAAACTACACTGGTGGGCGTAGGGCGGGGTGCCAGCAGAAGTCGTCCACTAGACTCGGCAAAGCGGACAGGACAGCGTAGTATGCAAAACATGGCAAGCGAGCGCGCGCCCGCGCGTCCGCTGAACGTAAGCAGAAACTTCCGAAACTTTACCTATCGTTAGTGCCATTTTTAGTTGCCATCAGCTCAGGCACCTCGGACCAGATAGCGCACAGCACCAGACCTGATGGGACGCCAGACGCCAGAACGCGAGAGAACTCGAGATCATCGAGCGACGGCAGAGAATGGCCGCGAAACACCTGTAAATACGAGAAAGTTTCTCCGGAGCATGTAAACAATAATCATATTTCCTTTTGTGCACTCTGCAACAGCAGTAGAAGCAACAGCAAACGGTGGTGACTGTGGCCAGAGGAACTTTTGAGGCGTTTGCAGCAGTGGATTCGATGATCGCCAGCCAAGTCTGCAGGGAGTAAACGTCAAAAGAAAGCGACGCCGCCATGGCGGATATGATGACAAAGACACACCGAAAAGTTAGTTCATCGGATCGGATCTCCAGGCACCAGGGCGGGGACGACAGAAACCCGAAACTAAAAGAACGAGCCGGCGAGCGAGCGAACGGCGACGAGCGAATAATTGGATGCAATCTGGGAATAATTTTGCATCCCGGTGAGGGCCATTTAAGGTGTCTCCTATCGGTGCGACGATGGACCTGGGCCTTGGTATGGGTTGAGTCTTTTGCAGGAGGGCTGCAAGGTCCCTCCAGGGCGTCCACGGTGGTTATGGATAATGAATGTTTATGCTTGTCTTGAGAGTTTCTCCGCGTGGACCTCGTGCTAGTGGTGGCCAACAGAGCACAATTTTTGTGTTTTCTTTGTGAGTCTATGCGTGCCTGTGTGTGTGTGTGCGCGTGTGTGCATTGTTCCATCACAACCATGACGACGACATGGCGGCATCATGGCGACCGGACGTAGTAAGCCTTGAGCCTGCGATAAAACTCTTGGTCGATGTCGAATACCAAGAAAAAGGGCATCATTCAGCCTTCGTGGATTCTCGGTGGTTCGTGGAGCGCACTTTTCGTAGCATAAACTCTTCTTAGCTTTTTCTTCATCTTCGGTGGGAGGATGATTAAATTTATTTCCCGCCCCGGGGGGCCGGGCCAGGCCTCATCTAATGCTCCCTGGAGACAGTGCTTCAGGGGACGAAACAGGCCCCAGCCTGATCGACTCCTGATGGGTTCTGATGAAGCGATACCAAGCAGACAGGTAGCGGCACCAATACTCCTGGGTATTGGTCTAGCCGAACGGCCAGTTCGTGGTGTGTGTAAGTGGCCCTGGACTGATTAGTCGCGGAGGAAGAAGCGCGAGGAGCATTCAATAATTAATGTCCCAATTTTCGCTACTTACCACCACCACCGATCGTCGCTGCCGCCGCCACCTCCCCGGGGTGATTAGTGTGTTGGCTGGTTGTTTGTGGACCACGGAACACACCGACGGCACCGCACCACCGGGTGGTGCGATATTAATCCCTCAGATTTATGGCGGCAGATTGCATTAAAAATGAATTCCACGCGGGATGTTCACCGGCAGTGGCCGCACACTACACCACCTGTCCCGGCACGCCGCTCACCGGTTGTGGCGTTGGTGACTCTTTAAAGTTAATTAAAAGTTCGGGCAGAAAATTTATATTTCCTCAGAGAAAATCGGGGCCCCGGTGCCTGCCTTATCGATGGCGCTCTAGCTGCTACTTTCGCACTCCCTCGAAAGAGGTGTCTCCTCTCTCTCTCTCTCTCTCTCTCTCTTTCTCTCTGCCCCAAGGAAGGGGGTCCGTTGTGCACCGCTTCACCGGTAACGGATTGGCGCGAGGCTCACTCGTTGCCGAGCGCGTCTCTTTGTCAATGGGCTGATTTATGGGCGAGCGGCGAAGCATAAAATCTGTTTCCGCTCATGGTTCCCGGGAGTTCCCGGGTTGTGGTCCCAAAAAGGGTCCCCAACATTCACGCACCGCCGAGGACGGGCGCTTCCTTCTCGCTGCCTTGGAATGGTTTCACCAATCGGCGCGACTACTTTCGGCCAGGTCAAGGGCAGTCAAGTGGTATCGAAAACGATGGCCACGCAGGATGTAACGAGCAGGAAGAAAACGGCAAAGAAAAGGGGGGCGCGGGCGAAAAGTCATTTTCAATTTTCTCCTCCCTAACCGTTGGCTTCCCCGGGCAGATCGAGGAAAATTAAATGAAAAGCACACCGGAGAGTTACCGTGGAGTGGAGCAGAAAGGGAAGAGATGCCGCCGCACATAACGCATAGACAGTGCGGTGCCTTCTCCCCGCTGTCCGCATGCCCTCTTGCCCTCTAGCTCTTTGAGTCATCTTTAACCATCGAGCTCCTTTATGTTTCTGCTCCGAAATGGCTGCAGGTACGTTCGAGGAAGGATCCCAGATTGATAAACGGTCGAGTTAATAAATATAAAACAAACTTTCCAATCAGGTCGCATCAGGAAGCACCGTTACGGTGCTTATCATCCTACGGCCCGTGCATTGATGGAAGACGGAAGATGAAAGCATGGTTTTACTTTGCTCCGGACTGTTGGGATTACACGAACCCATCCGGTAGAAGGTACGCCAATGTCGATGTCACGATATAACCTTTCCCCTTGACCATGAGTTCTCCTGCAAGAGTAACGCAACTCTGCTTTTTACCATTAATTAGCAAAGTACCAATGAACTCCGGATTACAAATAGATGCGTTCTATAATCCATCTTCAAAGTTGCTTTTCATTAGGGGTATATCATATTGTTATGGCCTAGAAATTGGGAATGCCACTTGCCTTATACCAATGACGCTAGGTTCGCCCCCCGAGGTCTTTTGCTATTCATCGTCGTTATCAACAAACTCTTGCTTCTTGCTGACTGATACCAGATTGATGCATGCTACCGATTTCAAGCAGTTAGCAAAACACGCTCGAAAGCGATAGGTGATTGACTCAAACATCAACCAGAACGTGACATAATCAGTTAAAGAGTATGAAAAGAATGTTTTGGAATTGAGTGGAAAATAAATATAAAAATCATAATATTCGACGGTTCTCCCCTACCAATAGATAACGCGTACCAGCTGATAGGTGGTGAGCATTGAGTGAACCGACTGTTTAACGGGTTCTCTGAATGCCTCCCTTTGACGCCACACTAAGCTTCCTACCGCATTACGAGCTCGTGCTTGCTAAAGCTATAACCGGAACCAGCAACATTAAAACTAGCAACATGATTCTGGTTAGAGTCTGGCTTATGGTTTGTGGTTTGGAACGTCGGCGAAATGCAGAAACCTTTTTTATGAATTTTAATATCATATTTTTGAAATCACGACTTCGGATCGAGGAAATTCTGTAAACCACAGCTACGTAACTAATACTCATTAAATATAGGTCCAATTAGTGAAACACTCATATCGGTAAGCAAACGGTAGTTCTAGCAATTGATGCTTTTTTTCCGAAATGGGAGAGTATTTATTGTGACCTAAACCTACTCGGAAGTGGATGTGTATTGACTAACTTTCTGTTCCAAAAGCTCAATTCAATGATTAAAGGTCGAGTAGACCATTAAATTATCTCCATTAAATACAGCACATCAACTATCATTAATTAAAATACATTGCAGTAAAATTACTGAAGCACTTTAACGCGTGATTTCAACTGCACATATATTTGTGCTCCAAGAGTGTTATCATTCTATGAATCAATTAATTTTGAGTTGATATTTAACCACTTTGTATCTCGTAACCGCGATTTGATTCTTCTCAAAAAGAAAGAATAACTAAACAAAAGGGTAAAGAGAAATGAATGAGGAAGGAACGATTTTTATCTAGCAGGACTTAATTTGTTTATTAATTTGTTGCATTCAACAAATTAATTTAATTTTACTGTGCTTAAAAGCATAATCAGAATTCGCCAACGTCTGTCTGCAGCCAAATGCGAACATGTTTTTAAATCTTCACCAGCACCAGCGATTTGTACTTGGCTCCCTTTTGAAAGAATGGTTACATATCTGCTCTTTTTGTATTATAATAATCGCAATAAATAACAAGTATATATGCATCGGGAATGCTGCTGCATTCCATTTTGCTTAGTTAGATAGTAATGATTATTAAATCATTGCATGATTCAATCCCATCCAATGAACATTGGATCATTGATTTTGCATTAAGTGGTCGGCTCTAACCACCCTTTTTGTTATCTGTACCATCCCGCATGTTTATACCCTACAGGTTCCAATCGGTTCCTACGCAATCCGTCTCCTAAGTACACTCAATTTTATTTGTAATAGGTTTTATCAAGTGCTGCTCCCCTTCGGATCTCGAACAGCTGATCAAGAAATACCTTTTGCGTATCCTTTTATATGTAATTTACTTTTCAATCACCAACCCTTAATACATCCGGTTTATTACATCTGCTATACATCCGTTATTTCGAAGTCAGAAAATTGAAAATAATTACTAGTGCTTCATTCGCTTCAACCAGTCGTAGTACTGACAAAGAAATAACTAAATAACGCTTCGCATTTCCGCATTATCCTTCGCGAACAAATCGCGCGATCGACTAAAGAGTACTTGCCTTGCCCTTCGAAGGGGAAATAAGACTAGGGCACATCGGAAGCACTCCAGATAATTTAAATAATTAAATCACGAGCCTGAGGTAGTGCCTGCGCAATACTCGCGGGCCCAAACTGCCAAACATGCATTTCTCATCAATTTGTCAGTGACGGGGACATCTCGTACTCGTACCGACCGATTGTCCGTCTCCGAAGGTCTCTCTTCTCACTCACTTTATAACGACGCTTCTTGGCGCGCGAACACTTTGTACACCAGATGACAACACCATTCCTCCAGCCATTCCCGCAGCAGCAGCAGCAACAGCACCGGTAGTGAGGGAACTTCCTGTAAATCCTATCGCACTTCCATCGTAAATCGGTTACCCGGGTTTGTGGCAACGAACGGCAGCACCAGCAGCAGCATTAGCACCAACACTGTGCCACCGTGGCGCTGTGCGACGAAAATGTTTTAATCCAATTTAGAGCGAAAATGCATTAAAAAATTTAATTCAATTCTACACTTCCCGTGCCAGCACCAACGAACGAACGCCAAAACAGGAACCCCCTCCCGAAGGAAGAGATGATCAGGACCGACTCGAAGACGACGGAACCTGGCTCCTGTGTTCCTATGCTTCTGACGCT
This sequence comes from Anopheles darlingi, assembly GCF_943734745.1. Lineage (NCBI taxonomy): Eukaryota > Metazoa > Arthropoda > Insecta > Diptera > Culicidae > Anopheles > Anopheles darlingi. Next base: position 42,100,904 of record NC_064874.1, read on the forward strand.
GGTCCTGACGATACCGACACCACCACCACCAGCACGGACTGGAAGGCGTTTCGTGCGTTTCGTCGCCGCTTGGGATTATTCTTTCCGGGAAATTGTTATGCGTCAACAGCTCACGGTAGCAGGAGGCAGGGGCGAGTGATGAGCGCCACGAGAGAGAGATAGAGAGAGCGAAAGGGAGTGTCACGCGCTTCCGTAACCGTTCATGTGACAAACAGGAGCAGAACGCCGGCCCCAGGATCGTCGCCCCCGGGGTTGGTCCTCCGGTAAGAATGCAGAAAACGGGAAGGGATCATCGCGCTTGCTGGTGGTATTGAGGGAATGGGGAGGCTGGTTGGCAGCTAAAGCGGCGTCAACCGAGGTTCCGGGCAAATTTTGAATGACAAATTTAATAAAAAGATTTTAATGTCTTTTCAGCGTTGATTCATTTACGGCGCCAGCAAGCCAGCAAGCCAGAAGCATCCATCCCATCTCTCATCCCCCTTTTCTTCGGTCTTTGGGTGGGTGGTGCGGAAGGGAAGGGAAGAGAAGGGTGCGTGCCGATGAGACCGAGGGACGTAATCCTGTGCGCCAGGGTGGGCCTCCGATGTGGAGCAAATTATAAAGCAAAAGGGGAAAGGCAACGCGTTGTTGTATGGATGGCGACTGGCAGCAGCATTTGGAAGACATTATCCCTCGGGTCCCGGGGAGGGGGAGACACCTCCAACACCAGCACCACCACCACCACTTAGACGGGGTACCAATCACGGGCTGTGTTTTTGGTGGATTTTATCACCGGAACCCACGGCAACGGGTGGACTACCCGTTGAGCGGAAGTCGCTCGCACATCGAAAGACCATAAAGCGCCTCAGCGCGGCTCACCACCATCCCCGTCCGTCGCTTTTATGGCCGCGGCCCTTCTTTCGCTCCCCAGACACACACACACACACACTCGTGGTGGAAGTCAACAAATCGGTGACTCGGTACCGGATGGATGGATGGATGAAATCCATCCGGAGCGTTCGGCGTTCGGCTTCCGGTAGCCCGTGTACGCCACGTGCACGTCTCCCGGTTGCGTCCAGCGGTAGTCCCTTCCCCCCCGGGGAAGCCACGGCCCGCGGAGCGCTTAATAAAAAGCCATTTCACTGAGGTTATGTTTCCCGAACGTTTCCCGTTTTCACTCGCGAAAAATCCCGTCCCGGTTGAGAAAATTAGAGTTAAAATGATTTCGTCTTCGCGACTGCACTGGTGGTGGGGTGGTTTGGGGGTGGATTTTTTCCACCCTCCCCCTCCCTTCTCCCTTTCACCACCTCTACCCCTTCCTGCTCGTAAGCACCGAGCAATCTCTAGCACTTTACGATCGTTTGATTTCGAGCACGAATAACAGCAACAGCAGGAGCAGCAGGAGTCACCACCACGTAAACCAACACCCAACACCCCTTGGGGGGGGGAGGCAAAAGCGGGTGGTGGAAATAAATCCATCCCGAGACCGATTTTGGGTAATGAAATTTGTCAAATGTTTTCATTCCACCGGGCCATGGCCACGGGCCATGGGGAGCCGACACATGCTGTTAAATCTTTCGGAATGGTTTGGCTTTCGCGTTGTGGTGGTGGTGGTGCTGGGATGAGGGGGAGTGGAGAGAGATTAAATTTATCACCCAGCGTCACACCGGGCGGGCTGTATGTTGCCGCCACCGGGACAGTCGGGGAGAGGGTGCAAAAAAAAAGCGTTGCGCGGAGTTGTGCGTGAAAATGCGACCACCGTGAAAGGGATGCGGAAGGGAGGGAGCGCGGGTGGAGGATAATGGCGCGATGGAAATAATAACAGAAAAAGTGAAAAATGGGAAAACTGTGTATGGCGCTGGCGCACCAACCCGATTGCTACTGACAGCTCACGGCGAGGGAGCGAGAGACCGAAACCCTCCCCCCCTGCGTTCCTGGCACCGATGACAGCACCGCACCAGAAAAGGGAAGGGAAGTGGCACCCCCGTGTGGAGGGGCGTGAAAACTTTCTAATCAGACACACGATTAGCGGAAATTGTGATGGAATCAAGCGCTTAAGCGTGATAGCCAGATTCCTTCCGTGCACCCCACGCGTTGGAAGGGAGGGGAGGGAGGGCACCAAGGGACCGACTCCAGGACCGGCACCGGCACCAGTTGGCGGTTGTCGTGCAAGTCATGCGGTGACGGTTCCGGGGGTGCGACTTCGGTGAGCTTATTAGAAAGATTAGGGAGTACAGCGAGTCTGAGTCTGGCTGAAGAGAGAGAGAAGAAAGAAAATATTTTTCCCGAAATTGCGGCATCTCACCGGTTGAGGGACACATTGTCGAATTAGTGTCTAGCAGAGCGGAGCTCGGATTTAATTGAATAACGCCAGACAGCAGCAGCTACAATCATTGTCTCTTTGTGCAGTAATTGTAGTTCGTTTACCAATCGTTTTTCCTTTTCTATTTAACCGTTTTAATGGGATGCACGCCATCCGTCGTTCTGGTGAGTTTGTCTGGCAATTTATGTCAGCATCAAGGCAGCATCAATGGTGCCTTGATGCGTGGCTTTCCAAAATCGAAAACAAAGCCTACTGAAGCGTAACACACACAACAATCGCGCTAATGGATGACATTTCCGATTACGGGCTCAGATTACGGAATGAAGGCTTATGACAGGCGCTTTGTCGAGATCAAAGGACGATGTTTGCTATCAGTGTAGTCAGTGTACCAGGCGCTTATGCATACGACTTATCTGGATTTACTTCGAGAGGCTTTCAGGGAGAAGAACCCTGTCGATTAATTTGGCACAGATATCACTTTGTTGGTTGTGACATTTAACTACAAACACACGCACACACGCACATGCGCGCGCGCAAAGTAGTCAAAAACGAGTGTCCTATCATCGTTTCGCTCAATGCGATTATCTAAATTCCAATTCGTCATACAAATGATCGATAGATGGACAGGAAATTATTTAAGCAAAAGGCGAGTGGAATTTCGCTAAGAGGTTGGTGTAATCCATCGTCAGAAAATATATTCTGTCACATTTCATAATCCTAAGTGTCATTCTGAAATAGTGTAAAACGGTGAATGTTTAACGGATAATCTGGGAATACACTAAACAGTAAAACATCCTCGTTATGGACATTCATTGACACAATACCGCAATCGGTCCCAAGATAAGCTAATGTGCTATTAAAACATGATAAAGCACCGTCACAAGCCGCTATAATCGTAAAATAGTGCTTTCCAATGTTTAGTATATGCGTGCTGTTTTCCAAACATGGCAGCGTCAGATTATTACAGGTTTAAACCGGTATGCGGTATGTGCATGCATACTAGTAGTCAGCAACTCGGTAGAAATTCAAGGATATTAATTAAATCGAAAGATGAAGATGCTGTGGACAAGATGCTTAGAAATTTTATTTTGAAGTACTATAACACTTCAATTCCTTAAAACTAAGAATAAAAATAATAACTTTCTACACAAAACAGGTTTTAGCAAAACCATAATCGATAACTTAGTGCATAGTATAATTGGATTACTATTCTTTGGAATTGCCTTTCGCTTTGAATCATTTTCAACAACGATCAGCCGATGCGTCTGGCCTATAAGCCTCTGAAGAGCAATCAATGTAATTAATAGGGCAGAGGCCTATAGCTCAACACTTGCAGCTAGCGTTTAAAGCAATATAATGGTATGTAGCGTCCACTCGCCCCTCTTGAGATTCTTCTTTACAAGCGCTGCAACAGGTGTAACCGATTGCTAATGGAATCACCATCATCATGCCTCTCCCACCGATGATACGTGATCTTTGCTGAGCACACTCTAGTGCAATGCCTCGTAAGAAAGAGTGGCTTCAAGGGTATGAATAGTAGAAGCAACATTACAGCCTAAAAACCTGGACCACAATGTGCGAGCAGGATTAGAGCAACAAGCGTCATTCACCATCCAAGCAACCTCTCATAGCTAGCTCTCGTTGACACTGGCCGGGTCATTTTGAAGTGGGTAACCGAAGATCAAAGTCACCATATGCTGCTGCTGCTGCTGCTACTGCTACTGCCTATGACGTCCAATCAATCAAGCAGCATTGTGTCTGAACCATTCCGCAGCTCTGATGCATCATGAACTATCGAGCTGGTTTAGCAAGATTTACGAATTTTTCGTACCATACGAGAGTCTGTTGGTAGCGAAAATGCTGCACCACACCTTTACACTTTACACGAAAGTAATTAAGTTTTGCTCTAAAAGCGGTTGCATTCAAATCTTTTTTCCCCTCGATGATTGAATAATATGAACATGGCTTATCAATGTCGTTAATTACAATGGACGCTATGCCTTGCGATGAAACAAATGAAATATCGGAATAAAAACTATTCCTATGCTTGCATGTTGGTCTTATCCTTCTTTATCTCGACGCTGCTGTAGTGTAATTGTTTCACAAAATCCGACTCCACTCAATTGTTTCGCTCGCTCAACATTAATTCCATTCTTCGTTCGTTCGCAGAGCAGCAACAATGACAAGATCCATATGCGTCAGCTCGGTGCACGCTCGGTGCTCTGGCTGCTCACCATCATCGTACCACCATGGAGCTTAGCGTTCCTGAAGAGGCTGAGGCGCTTTTCAGGATAAATTTTCTATAATTTGATGTTACGTAATTATGCTTTATGTGATGGGATCGCTGTGTGCACTACTGACGCTCCATAGTACGAGTAGGGCTTCCCGCCTCATCCGCTTACGCTCATCCCACTACACACACACACACACCACACTCACGGTGCTGCTATCCCTTCCTCAACCTCGCACCAAAAACCCAAAACAGTTTCGTCTTACGCTTCCAGCGTCTCCGTCGGAATCCAACGGGATGCGGGCTGATGTTGCAAGCTGTGTGTGTGTGCTCGTCCTCGTGTGTGTACTCGTCCTCTTGTGTGGTGCTGGTGGTGATGGTGGTAAGTTTTCAGCCGAGTAACTCGCCATCACCGAGAGAGAGAGAAAGAGCACCGAGGAAAGTAAGGCGTTCGCTGCGTGGTGTGGTGTGGTCCGTCGGTTTACCACCTCAACCACCACTGCCAACACCACCACCACCACCTTACACAGCGCTAGATACAAGTGTTCCTTAATCCACTTATGTGTCTAAATGGATACCATCATTTTGTAAAATTTATATAGAAATGTTCCCCATTTAAGTTTCGCCTCATTTTTGTCGTTTGTCGTCGTTGGCGTAGGCAGCCCTCGCCGCGCGCGCATGTGTGTGTGTGCGTGTGTGTGTGTCCTGGCTCTGGCTCTGTAAGCTCCGTAACTTTGGGACGTTTCCAGGAAAGCCACGAACCCGTGTTTTGCGGGAGGGGAAAGAAGGTACCGGAGACCACAGTGAAGGAGGACAGTTGCTTTCTGGCGCGTCGTCTTCTGGTCGTCGCCAGTGATTGAGCGCCCAGGAGGAGATGCCAGGATGAGTTTTCCCGCACAAGACGCCGAAAAAGATGAGGAAGAAAATGAAGAAAACCGACCAAACCGACACTCTCGGGCCTGGCGAGAGAAAGGAAAAGAAGAAGCAAGAAGAAAAACTTTCCTTAATGCTTCCTTCTTCCCACACACCATGGCGCCAACCAACCAGATGATCTGGGTTTGGATCTGGGCTGCAGGAATGGAGGGGTCCAACAACTACCTTCCCGAAAACTTTTCCTTCCCGTGTGTGTGTGAGGTGCAGCTGGTCGCTGATCGGTCCAAGCTGAGGATCATCGGGCTCATTTCGAAATGAAGCAAACGGTACATTGCATCCTGCCAGCATAGATCTCTCTCTCTCTCCTTCCTTGTGGTTTCGCAATGGGATGACATTGCACATTTGTACCCACACCCCTTCCACTCCTCCTTCTCCTCCTGAACCCCTCTAGGAAAGGCTGTGACTAACCATGTCGTGAGTTATTTGCACCAGTTGGAATGAAGTTTATAAACATTATTGTTGATTTCTCGTTCAACTTCAGCGGCTGCCACAAGACCTCCAAAGGGCGGGGAGGGTCTGCAACACGGAAACACAAGGGGGAAAAAGCCCTCAACCCCTCCGCCACGGGTTGCCACATGGGAGTACGGAGCACCGTGAGACGCTTTGATTTAATGTGAAATTTGATATAAGCCAGAGAGATTTATTCGGATCATTTGCGATGCGAAACGATGGGCGGACAAACCGAGATAAGGCAGTTACCGTGGCCCCCGACTCCCCGTTTCACAATCCTGAGCGAAACAGGTACATGTGGTTTCCAAAGAAGGGGTTAAGTAGACGAAGGGTTTCGCTGAAGAAACACACAAATGGCTGGTTATCTTCAAGACAGGAGTTCCGTGGCGTGGTGCCGTGATTTTTGCCCGATCCAGATGCACCACCTCCCGGCGCTGGTTTTTCTCTCTCTCTCCGGTAATTTGTCCCCAGCATTCGTGGGCTCTCTCCCTCCCCTTCGTTGCATCGTTGTGCACTCCAGCACCATCCTGAGGGATGATCAAATTTCGTTGCAACAACAACCACGCCCGGTTTGCCTTTTGCACCCTTTTTACCCTCGCTCTTGGTTGCTGTATCGTTTATCAGACCATTTGTCGTGGCTACAGCATGCAACGGGCACGATGACGACGACGACGACGCTGCGACCGCCGGGCATGCAAGCCAAAAGGGGAGGACGGTGGTGTAATTAAATCTTTGGAATCTGGTTTTAAATCAAGCCGTTTACCCTTCAAAGTGGTTTGTGCCCGTCGTCAGTGTGCCCGAGCTTAATGAGTGTTGGCGAACGGACGAACGCGATACGCGAACCCCGCAATAAAGAGATGGCCATGGCGCCATTGCGGTTGCCTCGAGCCACTTGTTGCCATAGCTACGTACGTACCCGTGTGGGGAGGCCATGCATTTTTTTCCCCCAGTCTCTTCATCGCCGCCAGCGCATCGCGGTAAACATCGCGCGCACACACACACACGGAATCGGAATATGATTCTAATTTATTATTTCAATCCTGCTTATGCATATGCTACGGTGCTGCTCTGGCTGGCCTGGCTGGTTAGAAGTAAGAAAAACGAGAACACACCGTCTCTGTGTGTAGGTGTGCGTGCGTATGACAGAGTAGAGCCTCGAGATAGAGAGTGAGCCCCACTAATTAAGTGTCACTGGAAAACCCTCGTCAAAAGCTAGCTTGTTTCTGACAATTTCTGGCTTTGGGAGAATCCACCAGCCTCTCGGGTCCCCGGCAGAGGGAGAAGCGTTTCAGTGGGTTTATAGTGGGGCGAAAGTTTTTGTGGGTAAACTAAACTACACTTCAAACAGCCAGAAACGTGCCTGCGCCCACGGACGCCGAGTTTGCTTCGTTGTGGTACGGAGTGAACATCCCGAGATGGAAGGTAATGTTTGCTCAAGGTGCGATCGGTGCGAGAAGGAGAATCATAAAATTTGGCATTGTTTACCGGAAAGATTAAATGCTATAAATCATCGCGGTACTTCGCGGTCGGTCGGTCGGTTGGTCGGTTGGTCCGTTGGTTGATTGGTTGGTTGGTTGGTTGGTGGCACGAGCGCGAATGTTACCGAGAAGCGAAACCAGCGCACGATCGAGCATGATTCTTGCGACAGCACGCACATCCGTTGCCGGTTACGTTGGACTACCTGTGGCTTTTGTGGGAGGGGGGTTGGGGTAGGGAGGGTCTCCCAGCAGGTTGCAGCCTGCAACCGAAAGTAGCAACGTTTGAGAGTAAGAAAAAAAACATGTGAATCACCAGGCGCCTCCATCCTCCATCGGTCGTCGGTGGAAAATGCTTCCATTTTCTTTCCGAGTTTTCTTTCGCTTACAGAACGGTGCACCCTTCGAGACGTTAACAATGAAATTTGTGGTGGAAAGTGCTGCACGCGTGGTCACTGTCAGTGACGTGTGCCCGATGATGATTGTCTCGAAAGGAACCATTTGCTGGCGGTAAGTTGGTTCCCATGGCAACACACACACACACACAGACACACCTTGCAGTTCAAATGTATCCATCGGGTACGTGGAGCGGAGTCAACATGAGCATAATTAAACAGCATGCAGCATTAGCTGGTCGCATTTGATAAAAGGGGACGAAGAGAGCCAAAGACCAAGAAAAAGTCCTCACAAAGAAAAAATAAAAAACGAATGAAAAACATTCTGCCACCGGCCACGGTCCTTGCCGTGACCGTGCAGGTTGAGTCCTTAACAAAACTGGTTCACTCCCTGGAGCAGCTGTTTTCGTATTTGTAAAGCGTACATCACGCAGAGCAAAGAGCTGCCGACGCCGTCCACGAGTGTGGCGAGTGACATTCTTGTGTTCAACCAGCGTGGAGTAAAATCCGGTTCCAGAAAGAATATTACGTGACGTTTGCTATCAACGCCTTGCAGCACCCTTCATACACGAACACGCAGAAGAAAGAGAGAGAGAGAGTGAGCGGAGTGAAGTGAAACTAAATTCGCAGCAGCAACCGCCACCCCCTTCCCCCCACCCGTTAAGAAGTGCTTCACGTGGGCCGGGGTTGATTGAAAGGGAAAGGCGTTTTGTAAGACGATAAACATCAGATTGAAGGTGACGTTCCATTACCGTTGGCGTTCCACCGCCATGCTCACGCAATTGGCGCACAGAATTTAAAGCCTCACCAACCATCACCATCAGGTCCCCGGGCCCCTTTCTGTACCAGCGAGTCCAAGCTCAAGACCAAGCCGAAACACATCACAGCACAGGTGTTTTGGCAAATTTGGCAGCTCGCAGCGCGCTCATGCATAATTCGGCGAATCATGCGGCGGCGGTGCTGTATGTAAATTGCATAAATAATCCTCCCTGGCCTGGTTTATGTACTGATGCCGGTGGCTGACGCCCTGGCGAAAAACCTGAAAGGCCCCGTGCAAAAGCGAACCATTTTTCAAAATGATTTACACCGAGAGTTTGCCTCAGCCCCTGGTTCATACCATTTGTTCTCAGCCATTGCTTGTTGCTGTTGTTACTGTTGTTGCTGTTGGCTGCTTGTTTGACATTATTTTCCTTCATCATTGTTCCGGGTGCTTCAAACGCAAGCAACAGTTACTCAAACAAAGGTAATGGTAAGGGGAAAATGATCTCCGAAATGAGAGGAGCGATGCAGCTCCAAGCCTAGAAATGCTATCGATGGTCTTGGTACGGCCGTATCACCATCAGAAATAATGATAATAGAGCCTATCAAAGACATTCTTGCGACTTGACAGGGACTTGCTCTCGAGAAATAAAAGTGAAAAAAGGATCACATTTTCCTGTACTCGTAGAATCGAAGATGCAACGGATTCAAATGAAACAATACGCAAGCTCATCTCTGAAGTTATCTCCTGAGAAAAATCGCTTCAATTGTATTGTTCGATTGGAGTTCGGTGTCTGCCATGTCCCAATACAAGGTCACGATTGATTGGTATTCCACAGCACTTTCTTCCTACTTTTCTGTGAAATAGTAAAGTTAAATATGTTTCCACACGCAGTAAGTGTGGACTATCGTGAGATCATGCCATTGGTTACCGATTGTTGCATTTCATCGCTCTCCACTAGCCATTTTTAAAATGCTAAAGCAACACACCTCGAACTGAATTCCCAACGTCGTGATTCTCATGCACGACATAAAAGATTGTTTCAGTTATATATTCAATTGATTAAGCTGATAAATTAAAGTCCCGATTTCTGTCATCAATTATAGAATTGTATCTTGAGCTGAAACCAGCGGCACAACCTGCATTCCATAACATTTATTTATTGATTTGTATTATCAACTCCACTGATGCTGCGTTGAGATCTACTAAAGTGCATGACAAGAACAAAAAATAAGTTTAGCAGATTTGCTTAGATTTGCCATCGGATGTTCCATGAATGCATTCGTTGGTTGACTGCAAGTTGACAGTATTGACCTGCTTTGAAACATTCAACTACAAATATAATTCAACTGCTACACGTTTCCATCCCAATTTCATACAATGTGAGAAGGCTGAATTAATCGAACCTTCATCAATGCCGCATAAAAACATTAAACCCTTGATCTAAACAGAATGCCGCTTTGAGACATTAAAAGCATCTTGAACACGAAGTGTCTATTCCTTTCCACTTGGCACATACCATTAGTGCGTTAGTAGAGTGCAATAGTATTCTCGTATTTCAGGATTTAATCCTAATATTCTTAACATAATGTAGATTAAAATAGCAATTTCATTGAGCGTTTGAGAGTTACAAAGTAGAAATAATTAGGTAATTGTGACGCGGAAAACAAAAATCATCCAAATTTCTATTTTCTTCGCTACTTATCTCTTTTCGTTGTCCAACAAAATCTTATTTTAAAAGTCACAAAACTGTTAGCTACATGAACAGAGCTACATGAAACGAAGTACACGGTTGCATCTTTGCATTTCATTACAGTATCTGTTCCTCTAGTGTTTTGTGTTTTACTATAAATTTCCTCATTTAATTATAGAAACTATGTTAAAAGGTCGTTCGACGTACAATTCATATTCAATCAACTTTTCTACACACCTTCAAACTCTATTCATTTGTTGTTTGTGAAATAGTTAATCGAGTACCAGAGAATCAAACATTTTGTATTTAATTAATTAACCCAAAATTTGAAATAGACTTGATAAGAAGAGATCATCTATTTTCGACATCGCTTAGATTCCCCGCGCGGTTTATCATCGTCATTAACATCATCAACTTCAACAACAGCCGGATTGCCTCTGGGGAGCTACGAAAAGTCGGCACCCGCCTGGCTTTCGAAAAGTCATGCGACTTTCGTGGCAAATTCTCAAAAGAACATTTCTCATTCATCGCCACTCCGAAGATGACGCTACACGCTTCGTACACATTTCGAACGATTTTACTGTGTTCAGTCAACTGTGCAGACTGCAGACTGGACATATTGGTAATTTCCTTCATTGCGCTCCCCGCGACCCCAAAACCAGAGCCAGAAACTGGTCAATTAGAGCTGTCTGCAGCTGGCGGGAGATGTTACGGTAGGTCACTCACACACACACACCCACAGCAGGAAAGGTTAGGAAAGTTTTGCGTTTTGCTAATTGTACCCTCGACTCTTGACGACTCCCAAACTGCCTCTCTACCATACCATTCCCCCTCGACTGATCGACTCGGGGGGATGTAATTAATTTTCGGCTTCGGTTTAATTTCACTTCATGTGTCGTACCTTCAAGCGGGTACGTGTGTGTATGTGTGTGTGTGCCGTGACCATAAATGACGGTCATCCGCCATTTTGTACGTTCGTTTGTCTCGCCTGGCTGCCGACTGACGCTGCTCAAATCTGCTGACAAATGGTCCGCCGCTGTTGGCCCATGCTGTTCGCAGGATGTTCAGCTGGTTCTATTGGTTTTTGGAAGGAATTAATGTGCAAAATCTAAAATTAATTCTTAATTATGCTTCTTTAATTACGCGCGCAAAGCATCACTCGCGGCGTCGCGATCGTGACAATCCGTGACCGTTCCTCCGGGGGCGACCGCTGATGGGCGTTACCAGTGCACGAGCAGCGCTCTCGTCGTTTGTACTTCGCAGATTCCGCCCGTCACGTCACAATGGAGTTAATGTAAGGGAAAAACAATCAGCCTGAGTGAAGCATCTCGAACACCATGCCCGGGTTCCATGGTTCTACCCCCACCCGCGGGGGGACCGTTGACACATCAGCTTGATTATACGAAATGCGGCCTCACTCGTGACGTACTCATGCGTGAAGGTGCGGATCGGTGGCATCGTGGTGCGCATCCGGAGTTGAAAGAAAGATGTTCACTCGCCTTCCTTTCGCCGGTCTCGATCTCTAAAAGACCAAGCTTCTCTCTCTCTCTCTCTCTCTCTCTCTCTCTCTCTCTCTCTCTCTCTCTTCTGTCTCTGTCTTCCACGGTTTGTCCTTGTCACTAATGTATAGGCGAACTTCCGGCCCTCCGCCAGCTGCAAGAAGCCTCTCATCCTTGAAGTGCAAAAAGCAAAAACGAAAGCATACCCACGGCTCCCGACGGGCCTTCATAATTCACATTCGCGCGCGCACACGCCCGGCCTTTAGACCGAGGAGTGGCCAGCGGGCCTCCGAGACCGAGGAGATGGAGAATGCGGACATCCTCCTTATGTTTCGATTCTAATGGATTTTTAATGCATCGCAAACTTATCCGTTCCCTTCCAGTTGGAATGACTTATTTTCACGATCGACCGGCGTCGACGCTGCTACCGGAAGCACCACGGTGCACAGCCACGGTGGAATGGTGGAAATGATATCCACCCGGGCACGAGAAATCAGGCCCACCTGCACCTTGCACGCGGCATCGAGTGCAACCGATAACGGCGGGTGGTTGAGGAGTGGGGACTCGAGGGACGAAACCCATTTACTTAAGAACGCGTATTGATGATGGACGGGGTGCTGATGGTTTTTTTCTTTTCTTTTCATTTTCTTTGCCGTTTTTCCAGTCGACTTCCCTTTCGGTAGGAATTGATGTACTTTCCACAGTTCCAGTAGCAACCACATTCCCCCCCTGGTGACTTGGATGCAATTAATGTGATGCATGTTCGTTCAATTCATCGTGAAAGCCACCTCGCCACTCGACCTCTCTTCTTTCGTTTACGGTCTACGCTGTTTATCAATCTCAATCAATCCGGTCGACTCCGATTCCGATTGCTCCGAGCTCCTCCAACGCTGCTGCACGCATTATTTCCGCGACTTTTTTTTCAAATCTTCGGGGAGTTCGAAATGGTCGTGAATTGAAAAACGTAAACCAAAACGCAGGAAATTCCTCGCTCATCGCTTGCTTGCTTGTTAGGTTGCTTAGCAACACGGGCACCGTGACACCGTGGATTGTGACAGTTCGGTCGCCGCCAGCTTCTTTTTGCATTCCGATCCGATCCAACACGGGAGCTGTGATCTGATAAATCCCCTCAGGGAAGGGAGGTGGGGGTCATGCACACAGCACCACCCTAACAATGAAGTGGGCGCCCCTCCCTCGTCCGCCAAAAACCCCGCATGGTGGTCACGAAACAAAAAAACACAAAATCGCACGGACTAACCGTAGGCGACGGATCGGAAAAAAAGGGAAAAACCCGGAATTCCTTCGAATTCGCACTCATCAGATTACGGCCGAGCGGCCGAGTGGCCACTCGTTGAGTACGTACGTGTCCCACCTTTTTTCACCACCTCCAGTCCCTTCTCCGAAGAGCAAAAGACTCATAAAAACCCGACATGCTGATGTCACACGCAGTGGCAGAAGCAAGATTTAAGACTTCGTGTGTATCGTTTATCCCCTTCCCCGTCCCAGTCCCTTGGCTTCACACACACACACACACCTCCAGGATCCTTCCATCCATCCGTTCGTGTGTGTATGTGTGTGTGGTTCAAAAACGGTGAATCCAAAATGGAGTGAAGGATTTAGCAGCCACTCTAGTGCTAAGCTTCGCTTGTCCCACCGAAGCACCAAACACAGTACCAAAGGACCTTCTTGGTTCTTGTTCCAGGGCTCCTCACCGCCTGGTCCTCCTGGCACAGTAAGCACTGTGATCCTTCAACCTGCCTCC
>NC_064874.1:42119402-42126902 GCF_943734745.1 Anopheles darlingi
CGTTTCTGCTTACTAGCTCTAACTGCGGGGAAGATTCATGTTTTATGTCAAAAATATTCTTTTTATGCTTAATAACTTGCAATGTGTTTGTAAAATCTTCCACTTACCTCGTATTCATATCGAAAAGAGTCTGTTACCATGAATATACCTAATCGTACAGCAATATTTCTTGGCTAACAATGACAGCTTCTGATTCTAACCATTGATTAAATTCCGTACGACGAGTACGGGACATTTGTTGAACATTTTTACCATTACATTACCAAGGCAACAGTAGAAAACAAAAAAATTGTAATATTCCGGACTTTTGGCCAGCGCTTTGGCCTCTGTGCGATCCGGAGAGTGCGGTCATCTCTTCGCTCTCGCAATATCGGCCAACGGCGGCGTCGCCAGCGTCGCGAGCGTCGTCGTCAGCGTTGGCAAAATGCGAAAAATCCTTGATCGTGGCTCGTCGTGTTATCCACCCTCCCTCAACCACCCACACGCGTGGTGAAACCGGTGGAGTCCGGAACCGAACTTTGACAGCAGCTGCCCGAATTGGCCGAACGAGGATACCCCCGGTTCGACATCCGAACCGAGCACTACGCGGCGGTTCGTATGTCGACTTCCAACCTTCGGAAGTCGACATTCGGCCGACATCGGTCTCGGTCCCCGACCGGTTCGGGGTTTTCCAGCAGCGTGAAAAACCTGTCCTACCAGTTTTCCCTCTTTTCCAGCAGTTTTGTGCCGATCGTGTTCCGCGGCGGAGTATCCCGCATGTTCCCGTTCCGGTTGTGTGTGTTCCGAGCACTGTGACCGTCGGTGTTACGCGTGAGTTATGCGTGAGTCGTCGCGGTAGGAAAGAAAAAAACGCAAGGGGATTGAGAGTGGAAAACCGTTTGGTGAAAACGCAACGCCCAGTGGCCACGTTTTCCCCCTGTCTTCTGTCTCAAGTGGTGTGCATCACCAGGTTGGTGTTCGGTTTTCGGTGAGTTGTGTGGTCGTGTTGTGTGATACCAAAGGCCAAGCCAAAGCCCGGTTTCTGGGCATTGTGAGGCAGGTCCAACAAACGGAATGCACGGCCGCGTCCTGCGAGTTCCACGAATCAGGTGAAGGTGCTTCTGGTGTTAGTTCCGGTTGGTGATTGTGGCCAGTGATTGTGCTTTCACGGTGTGTGTTTGTGTGGTTAATGGCGTCCTGAGCGAGCTGAAGCTATTCTCAAAGCCACCATAACAAAGCTCAATTAGCGCAGTCACGGATTATGGGGAGGGTGCGGGAGCGGTGGCCACAGGTATTCGACCACACGACCGTCTGCCATCAAGTTACCTCTGCGTGCGTCATGAGAGCGACCGTCAGCGACAACAGCGAACGACCACAAACATATCGTGTTAGGAGCGTGAACAAAACGAACGGAACCTGCCAGCCACCTAGCCAACCAGCCAGCCAGCCAGTCAGCAAACAAGGACTAGGGGCCAGGTCCAGGGGCCAGGTCCCCCCGGTTGCGTGAAACAATTTCGTGAAAATCAGCTCCATCCGGTCCGGGTTAGTGTTTTGGGCTGTTCCTTCAATTCGCTTCGGTTTTTTTTGGTGCAAAAACGGTGCTTGTACCGTGCGTCAAATGTCAAACCGTGACGCACACACACACACAGAGCCAGGTGCCCAGTGCTTTACCTCCCCAACCCTATTACCAACGTATTACCAGGGGCCTCAACCCTGGAGTGACACGTGGTGGAGTGGCCGCCACCAATCCCACCCCCTAGAGGGGTTTTCCAGCTCCGAACGTCGTCGTCATCGCCGTCGTCGGTGAAGCCCTTTAGCTGTGAGTCTCGTCTCTCGTTTCGATCCGTTTAACTTATCGTTTTATGCTTTTGGTGTTTCCTTTTCTTCTTCGTTTGTTCCCCGTTGTTGTTGTTGTTGTTGCGGTCGATGGCCTTTCCCTCCGCTCCTGCTACGTTGGAACTTGGAAAGGAATTTGTTTAAATAAGGGCCGCTGTGTGTTTGCGCTGCTTCACCGATATCTTCACAAACCTCGGCACAAATCGGACCGTTTGCTCAACGCTTCGCTTTCCGGGCATAATCCGGTTCCAGCTACACCGTAGCCGTCAGCTAACGCACCGAGACACCTCAGGGACCGAACCGACGGGACTGTCGCCGAATATGGCCTTCCGTTTCCGAATGTAAATCCGTTCGCTGCTGATCCGCCTAATATATTTTGTGCTGCGTTGCGCCAACCAGCGTGTAATCGGGAATACCAAGGTACACCGTTGTGGAACAGGTTGCCAAATGGAAAGCCCCCGGATCATGAATCATGCTCCCCCACCTCTCGCCTCCACCGAAAGGCACTAAAAACGAAACCAATCCCGGAACCAACCGAAAGCAGAGAGAGAGAGAGAGACAGTGGAATCGAATGTCGAAAACCGAGGCGCCTGGCCAAATTATGCGCCAGGTTTCGACAAACAGCTCGACCGGACCGGACCTCAAAACAGGGACCGGGAGAAGGAAAAAAGAAACAACAACAAATTCCCTGACCTCACCGAAACCCTCGGCCCGTGCGCGAGGTTTCGATTTTTTCTTCTTTCGAGAATTTTTTTTCTGTCGGGCTTTTCATTTGGAGAAAATCAATTTTTGCTCCACAGCCCCCGCCCTTATTATCGGAATGGTGGCCGGTGAATGGTGTGCCACATTCCGGACGAACCCTGGGGGGGGCTGAGGAAGAAAGAGGGGAATTGGAAATATGACGGCGTGCGAGCTGTGGTCGCGCCAAATAAAGCACGCGCCCGGCCTCAAAATCAAGATACGAAAAACGCAGTAGAAAGCAGCGAAGCAGTGGACGGAGAGAGAGAGAGAGAGAGAGAGAGAGAGAGAGAGAGAGAGAGAGAGAGAGAGAGAGAGAGAAGCGCAAATGGTTTTGCACGTCCTTCTCGGACTCCGGTGGTTCCGGGGAGTATGGAAAAGGAGGAGTAACTTAAATGAACAAAACGAAAACGGCAAAATGGTGAAGGTGAGATGAGTTGCAGAGGTGTAGAGCCTCGTCGGTGAGCAGCCGGTCGTGAGCACAACACCAGGCACCGGGCACCACCGCTCATTGAAGCTCACTCCGGGCTCGACTACTGGGCTTTGATGTTGTTTTTAATTAACGCGCTTTTCCGGTCCTTTCAACGGTCCCGGTCCACACCAAGGTCCAGGGACTGGGACCGGGACCAGGGGGTCAGGGGACCTGGGACCGGGCTCCTAGGTTCATTGACGTGACGCGCGAGCAAAAGAAATGTGATGCTTTCGGTCCGACCACCACTGCGGTGAGGTGCGGTGGATGGTGATGGTTGCATGGTAACCGCGAATAGTAGGCCCTGGGGTGGCTGACGACGACGGTCGCTCTTCTGCTCCGTTCCGACCGCCGCCAATTTGCACCGTGTGCGCGACGATTAGTGACCAGCGACCCAGCGACGGAGTCCAGGGGCAGTGGTCTGCTTAATAACATCAACAGCAGCAGTGGTGGCAGCAACAGGAGGTAGCAAACGTTCATAATTATGGATCAAGGACGGTTCATTAGGACGAACGGTAGCCATGCTCGGATGGGTGGGAAGGTACTTCATCATTACCGTAAAGGTGGTAAAGACAAGTCGCGAGCACGCGAGTCGCGTTTGTCCGAGTGTGTTCCGCGCTTGTGTTTACGCCTTTGGCGCGTAATGATTTTCACTGCACAATTTCCGTGGCACAATTGCACCATAGCAGCGACTCCTTCAGCTTTTGTGTTTGTTTGTCTGTGTGTGTGTGGATAAGGGTGTTTACTACGCCGGTGCCGGTGTAGCGTGTAATTTGTTTTCGATCAATCGTGGCCATGACGGAGTTCACCCGAGTTCCCCGAGTCGCAATTGAGAAATTACGTCATGGCCGTGGCCGTCGTCGGAAGTGGAAAATGAGGAAAAACCGGAGTGCCGGAAGCGTGCCAATTATTCGGGAAATTGATGAGACGCGCACGGCAAAGGAGCTCCATGTTTGATTTAACGATACGATCGAAGACGCCATTTGTTTCCAATTGCAGTAGAACCAATTCCCAACACTATCAAACCTTAATTCTCTCTCTCACACACAAACACAGAGGAGCAAAAGGTTTGTTCCCCGGTGAAAAAAAGCAAACCAAAACCGTTTCCTATTTCCAATCACTCACCATCACCGACGACGACGAAACCGCAGCAATAACGGCAACGGTG
The DNA here is from genome assembly GCF_943734745.1 of Anopheles darlingi. Taxonomy (NCBI): domain Eukaryota; kingdom Metazoa; phylum Arthropoda; class Insecta; order Diptera; family Culicidae; genus Anopheles; species Anopheles darlingi. The sequence continues at coordinate 42,123,593 of NC_064874.1, forward strand.
CAGCTACCGTTTGGGGCAACAAAAAAGCGCTTCAAAATTGGCCTGGACACCGGGCAGCAACTGTTTGAATGCTCCGCCACAGCGAGATACAGCGGAAAAAAATGCAAACGTAGCAGCAAAAACTCCCTCGACGTGCGCACACACAATTGCGATCCTTCGCGATAGACAAGATGAGGCGTGACGTGGACCAGGACCGGTACCGAACTGAACCGATAGAGGCAATTCCATCCCATTCATCGCCTCGCCTCGCCTCGTCCCGGGAACACGCGGAACCATTGTTCCGGCGTGTCATTAAGATCGTTTTCCCCGATTGTAGGCACCTCATTTTCAGCGAAGGTCACCGGACGGTTTCGCGACCGTGTACCCTGGAATGTACCGGACGCAAAACCGGGTGGAGGGCAACAGGAGAGGGTGGCGATGGCGAAACGCACATTAAACCCCGAAGCCACCTCAATTATGTTTGAAAGCAGCGCGAACGGCGCCTGCCACGATTGCCGTAAATGTTATGACGACACAGTCAACACACACACACACAGTGCGTTGGTTCCGACTTGGAGGTGGAAACGGACCGGAAAAGCCAAAACCATTCCGGTAATGGACCTATTGTCTTGGGGCCCCCCTTTTCCAGGGGCGTGGAGGACAAGGACGAAGATTCAAGAAGTGAGGCGTGCACGAGCGTCCAATTTACATACTACAGACACTACAGTACAGGCTCTGTTCGGCGTCTTGCGGCCACCGCCGCCTCCTCGTCGTCGTCGTCGTCGTCGTTATTCTCGTCTATCTTGATGACCGGTTGACGAAAGAGGGCAAGTTAATTTCGAGTGCGAAAAGGGTCTGCGGTCTGAGTTCATAAACTCTCCCCGCTGGCCAAAAACCGTCCGTCGCTTTGGCGTTTCGTGTTCCTTTATTTTTTTTTGCTTCCCTTTTGTATGCGCTTGGCAAGTGAAGTCCTTAATCGGAACGCAAACTGAGGATTTAAGGTTTTGTTAAGGACTGATTTAAGGATGTCCCGAGCGAGGAAATGAATGGAAGAGGAGGGCTATTGTGTAGGAAGAGCACCATTCAACTTTATCCAAATAGTTCCGTGTTCGTGCAGAAAACAGCAAAAAGTTGCTAATCCGGGTGGATCAGTAACACGTTGGATTATCGACCACAGGCAAGGGGCGAGGGTGTTCTGGGTGGGGTATTCTTTTGTGGGGATTGCTTTTGAAATTGTCAGAGAGACACACACTTCTGGCAGCTTTGTAGATGAAAAGAATTAAAAAGTAATTCCGTTGGTCACTGAAATACACGCTTCAATGAACAGAAGCATGCAGACTACGGCTGCTAATCACGTATGGCAGTCGGAGTGCTATCCCTATGACAGGAATTGATAGAGAGATTTAAGCACAATGCAACTAGATGCTTTTCCCTCCATCACTAACTGTATTTGTTATGAAAGACGCTGGTTGAATTGATTTTTCAAACTTTTAATTCAATAACTTTAATTGCTGAATCACAGTTCAGCTCAGATAATACTTCTTTGTCTCAAGATATTTGAGCTAGTGCATACCATATACTAGGCGAGGCTTGAGCCTCACACCAGAGACATTTTATGACTGTCTAAATTCGTTTTTATCACATCAAGTTATATGGAAGTATTCACACGTAATAATCGCATCGTATCCCTAGAGCTTTGGAAGGAGCTTTTTTGGCGTTTTGTCGCATCTGTATAAATCTACCGATTGTGGCAGGTTCTGAATCGACTGCAGGAACCAGTGATACACCTTTTTTTGTCATAAATGTGTCGAAATTCGTGTAATCACTGTGCTGCATGTAAATTGAACTATTCATTTTCGTTTCATAAGAGGTTGACCGGTATGGTTCCATGTTTAGTGTATTATCAATTTTACTAGATCCTTTAGGAAGATTTTTACTCTCGTGAGGTATTCAGAAGTGAGCTTTACCTCCCTTACTATCACTAGTAATCATATGGATAGCTACCAATTTGCGTACTTATAATCGGTTCTTTGCATAAGAAACGCTGAATCAGGCGAGTGTTATCCTAATTTAAAGGACTTAGAAGAAGTCAAGAGCTTCGTTTGATTGTTACAATCGCTCGGAGCGAAACGGATTTCAAGTGATCGAAAGATTGGAATGACGCTAAGCATTCCGTCAAACTATTTTCTCTGTCCGTTCGCAGTCAGATGCCGCACGACCTTACCATCCGTAGTGTCCTTTAGCTCGAGGTAGAATTATCCGGTTGAACAGAGCCCAGCATCGTCCAGCATATGCTCCGGCTTTCCATCATCCGTAGCAGATGGTTTTCCTCTCTTTTTTTTTTTGCTGAAGCCACCATTATTGATGCGAACGCGAGAATCAACGCCATTAAAGTGTCCATTTGGGAGACCTTATTTGGCGAGCACTTGGTATCAACAGTCATCAACCGTGTGCCGTGTGCATGTGTGTGTTTTCATGGCCACTACCACCCACCAGCGAGCGGGTGGCTGTCCAGTTAATCACCTGATCACTTGAGCCCCACCATGAGGTCCACCACACGAATGGCACCTCGTCATCGTGGTTAGAGTGTTGGTTCTCAATCCCTCATACCTCCCTCTTCCTGGTGCTGCTAGTTGGGGGTTGTTACCAACAAAAGGGGGACCAAAACCATCGACTAAACCTTGAACCAAGAGGGGAGGGGACGGAACGAGGAGCAACCGTTACCGTTTACCAAACAAATCCCTGGAACAACGGTCTCGGTCCCAATCCCACCTGCACAATGCCCACTCCGGCCTCGGTATTGGGGCTGGTAAATGCCATCTAACCCCCCAACAACCCATCAGACACCCGGTCGGACCCGGAAGAGACTCCGAGTGGCGAGTGGTGGCAACGTTTGGCCTCAGCTGGTCACCCAACCCTCGGACCGGACTCGGTACTCGGTTCTCGGTTTCTCCACTCCGATGGAAATAATTCGCTCAAACGCCGCTCCATTGAGCCACGGAAGTCGGGGAGGCGGAGGAGGAGGAGGGGTGGTGCGGAACCGAGGGTTGAATAAATAATTCCTCGGCACAATGCTCGCTGGTCTGCATCACCACCACCACCACCCTCAGAGTGCCCTGTTTTGTACCACCATTCACGCCTAGTGTCCACAACGCCCATTCCCAGGCCCAGGACCAGACCGAACCGTGAGGATGGCCGGTCGACGCCGGCGGCCGGAAACTCGTCAGGAAGAAAATGAGAAATGGGTAATTATTTTGTGACAGTGTGGCCTCTCCACGGTTTGCTCCACACACACCCCCTACCGCCCCCCTTTCCCGGGGGTTGGTGGCCC
>NC_064874.1:42131902-42136902 GCF_943734745.1 Anopheles darlingi
TCCCCGAAATGAATCGTTGCTTCCTTTTTGCCCCGTGAGCCGCGTGGCTATCGTCGCGGTCTTCGGCTCTCTCTCTCTCAGTGTGTCTGTGTGTGTGTTGGTGTGCGCTCCCTAGAAGTGGTGGAAATGGTCGATGAAAACCCTTTTATCGGTAGCATTGGGTGTGCGGACGTGGGCGATTGAACCGAGCGAGCATAAGTAAACGATCGAGCATCCATTATCGAGATATAGAGCAGGACCGAGAGAGAGAGAGAGAGAGCGAAAGAAAGTATTGGTAATGAATTAATGAACAGGTCAGTCAGTACCGGGGACGGTCGCCGGCCCGGTGGTTGGGTAAACCTTCATCCCACTAATGGCAACATTCCAGCCTTGAAGCCCCAACGCACCCAGCACCGAGCAGCAGTAGCTGGAAGAGGATTTTCCGGTTCCGTTCCGTTGGCCGTTCGAGCAAAAGTTCGAGCATTGAAGGCCAACGTCTAATGCTACACAGGCCGACCGGTCGACACGGACCGGACTGAATTCGGGGACAGTGTTTCTCGTTTATTTGCTACCAACCAACCCATCCACCAATGGACTCACTATTCCCCTGAGATTGGGGACCGAGAAACCTTCGAGAAAACAAACATCAACGACGGGAAGCGACCTCAACCTCAGCCTCAGGACATTAAATCGCGTCCTTCAGACGGACCGAACCTCAGGATGCGGTGTCTTTTTCCATCTAGCAACCGGGGTGATGCAGAATAGGGGAAATTATTAATGAGCAAAAAAGGATTACGCGATGGTCGGGTGATGGTCAATTAATTTCCGAAGAAGAAATTTAAATGCTCGAACCGTCGTGCCGCACCATGGAAAGTGGGTGCGTTAGCGTCCGTGTGTGTGTGTGTGTGCGTCTAGGGCACACCCACGGCCGTCGCTTGGTACAAAACTTTTCGCGTGTTTCCCGGGTGCTGCGCGCCTACTTTGCTCGCCGTCGGATTTTTCCGTTTCGCTTTCCACTGGCGGATCAAATGCTCCCTACTATCAATTAACTTCGCCAACGAGAGCCTGGGTGGCAGACTGGCCGCGGCCATCGTGGGCTGTCAATTCCGGTTTTTCGACGAATCCCCGGCTCTAGCGGTCCAGGCGGTTCGAGTTTGAAGACGAACCATCAACCCTTATAAAGTGGTAGCCCGGCGTAACCGGAGCACTGTCCCCGGAACGTTAATGAGCGATCGATTCCCTCGGCTCAGCCCGGTTTCGGTTCAGTTCAACAACTCGCAAACTTGCGCACAATTATGGCGCGAACAAATAACGAGCAGCACTGGCAGCAGCGGCAACAGGATATTCGATCGCGAACAAAGTACCTCACTTTTGGCCCCTAAACAAGGCTCACTCGATGTTTTGGCGTGGAATGTTGTTGGAACGCGTTTTGTTTCACTTTTCGCGTGTTTCCCGTTCGGCGAAGATAAGACAAGCTGGGTTCCATGCAACAAGCGAAGGCGAAGGCGTAGGCGAGGCTCTTGTAGGTAAGATGATAGCTAATTATATGGTGAGGCCAACTTTTACGAGCTCAAGTTTGAAGTGAGCCAAACTTTCAACGACTCAAACGATGGTTGAACAGCAGAAGAAGCAGAAGGAGAGGCTCATCGTTTGGTTCGCTATCGACTCATAAATCAATCAAGGCTAGGAAAAGAGGTGCAAGGAGCAGCGGCAGCAGCAGCGTGAAACATAATCTTAAATCCTACCATTCTGCGTGACTTTAATAACCTTCTCGCGACTCAAACCGCGTGTGACCTTTTGTGCACGAACCATTAACTGTCGCTACGCCTCGTAACACGTTGGGATTCTCGTTACGAGCCTCGTGGCTCCGTTCCGCCACAGTACAATTGACTTGTGCCACTGGCACTGTTCAATCGTACATTGATAAACTTGATCCCCCGTTTTGTCATAACATAATTACACATCAGCCTCCCCAAACCTCGCAACAGCAGAAAGAGAACAGAACAGAACAGAGCGCGATTCTCGCAGACGACCGGGAATGTTCTCGAACCGGGTGTGAGGGGGGGTTCACCCACTCCGTCGTTGTTTATGATTACTGTGTGCCTACATCTCGTGTCGTCGTCGTAGTCGTCGTCGTTCGGGTAGTCGTTGGTTTTTATGGCTTCACGCATCACCCAAGAGAGCAGCACCAGCGTCTCGACCGGTGCGTAACACTAGCACTGTTACGGTGCTACGGGGCCCACGACAAGCTGATGGTGTACCAGTTCCAGTGCCATTGCCGGTCTCTGCTCTGCTGGTCTGCATTCGAAGACACTCCCCGCACTGGGACAACGGGGATGCTGGCTCGAAGAAGCGGAAGAAAAAAAACATCTTCCCGCAACTCGGCCACTCTATACTATCGTGGAGCAGCAGACACACACGTTTAATGGGAAAACTTGGGTGCGAAAGTGTGCAGCAGCGGTGGCCGGTGTGGACACGACACTCGACACGAGACGACGGGGCGAAAACCGTAAAGAAAAGTGGAAATAGCTTTAACCTCATTCACTTCCGATGATGATGGTCTCCGTTTCGTCCTGCTGCTGCTGCTGCAGTGTTTGAACTTCATCGTTCAGCGGATGCGGATGGTCAACCGGGCACGAACCTGGTTGTACTGTGATGTTGAGATGTTTTTCTTTCTGGGAAAAAACTTGGAACGAAACTTGCTGCTGTTGCTGCTGCTGCTGCTGCTGGTGCTCGCTGAAGCAAAAAAGGGAAGAAGCAGCAAAAAACAAGCTGCAAGAACAAATCTTTCAATAGCTTCAAGGTACTGCCCGGCACGAACGCCACAATACCTGGATACCTTTGCCGTGGGCGCCCCAGGCTCTAATTACTTTTCGCTACGAGGAGCTTGTTATCTGCACAATTGTGTACTTCCGGCTTGGGTGGGGTTGGGCTTGGGAAGGAGTAGTAGTAGTGTGTAACTATGACCACCAAACAATGCGCCACCAAATAAGAACAGATCATCGTGGCGTGCACACACACTCAGGCGCATGCTATGGCCGGGAGCAGATGTTGCGAGCAGCGTAGCAAGCGATAAACCGAATAAAACGGCTCCTTATGAATCGCTTATTGAACCGGTAACCCGGGAAAGGCGAGTATTTCGTTTCACCAACGATCGGAAATTGAGAGGAAAATTACACACACAACTTTCCTCCTTTCCCCCTCTTGCGCCCTTCACTGCTTCAGGCTCAGATCACCCGGCACCCGGGAACGGGAATGATGATGATATCCAGCGAGTTTTGAAAACTCTCCAAAGGCACCCCTCATGGCAGCAAAAAGTGGCCGTTCTTGCTGCTTCCTGCTCTCCTAAACAACACACACACACACACAAAACAAACTCAGAAGAAACTCGATGCACCATCATCACCGGCAGCAACCGAGGCAGCCGAAGCAGCAGCATCGTGGCCACCGTGGCCAAACCATTCCGACAAATTGCTCTCACGAGAATTGCGGAAGATCGAATTCAGCACTTGAGCCGGTGCCGCTTTTGTTTCCGATCCGGTTTTCCCCGGACCCCCTCCTCCCCCCCCCCTCAGCCTTATGATAGGTTGGCCTTCTCTCTCGTTTTCTCCCTCTCTCGCTCTATCTATCGGTTTTTTTGTTGTTGTTGTTTTTCATCTCGAACGATTTGCTAAGCGTTTTTCGGGCTAGGCACCTTCATGGTGTGCTGCGACGATCGGGAAAAAACGGGGTTTTCCAGTTCGGTTTTGGGTAACGGGGGCAACCAGAAGAGTGCCGGGAAAACTCGCCTCCTCGGATGAGTTGAGACGGATAAACGCCATCCGGATGGTAGAACGAAGGCGAAGGCTTTTGTGGCAAAAATTTCTCACCAACCATTCGCACCGCTTCTCTTCGTGCTCTGCTATTTCGTTCGTTTCGTTCCACTTTCGGGTGGTGCATTAGAGTAAAAAGTGAAGAATGAGTGAAATGAGTCCTTGAGGGTGGAGAAAGGTTGATAAAGTTTCCGCGAAGCAAACACTCGCGGTTCATTCGGTGGAGCCGGCTGTTGGAGTTCGCTGTTTAAAAGTCTAATTATCAACGAGCGAGCAGAGAAAGGCCGAACCGAGGCGAGGTGGATCGGAAGGAGAATATCGATTGGATCGATCAGCGGACAGATTTCCAGTTCCAGCCGGTCGCTGATTGCCGGGTATTGGAAATTGGTTTCAGCAGCTCGCAGTCGGACTTAATATTTGAGTATAGATTTGAGTCGTTCAGCAAGTCGGCGGACTTGAGTGCCTTTGGTCGTAAAGCATCTGTCGTTTGATTCGTCGTCGTGTGCCGATTAGATACATACCAATACCGCTCGAGAACTGGAACTGGAATCGCCCTGAAAGCCACCAGACCAGAGCAGTTTGGTCGACAAAAATATTCCTAAAAGACTTATGCTTTTTTTCTTTTTCCTTTCAGAACCCGGATTGAAGCAAACCGAATTCTTGGTCGAGTGAGCACGATTTGTGGGACCGAAAGTCGGAGCCCGTCAGCACCGGGACGACCCTAATCGTTGAACAAAACCTTTACACCGACGCCTGTAACGAAACAATAGACAAAGCGTTAGACTCCCGATGGTGTTATGGCAAAGACTGAAGGCGACAGAAGATGCAGCAGCAGCAGCAGCAGCAGCAGAATGAATGGTTCCTCATCGAGCCGGATGGAACGATTGAGTGAACGTGTTCCCTGCTGGTGCTGTTGCTGCTGCTGCTGCTGCTGCTACTGCTCGGGGTGCCCTTGATACGATTACGAAACGCTTAATCCCCATTTCGCTCGAGACGGAGTACCGAGTTCCCGGGTGTTCTTCCGTTCCCGGAACCCAGCCAACGCTAATCTTTGCGATCGTACCGTACGAGAGCCGGTTCTTTGATTCGACGACCAACACGGACCACCAGTGCGATCGTATCCTCGCCCTCCGTCAAACAATAACGCAAACGCTTACAAATCCTTTCGCTTCACATCTTCTCGAAGAGTATATCAGTGAACACTGAGTG
>NC_064874.1:42141902-42144402 GCF_943734745.1 Anopheles darlingi
GTTCACCTTTAAAAGGCACTTATTGAAATCACAATTGAAAGCCTCTCCAAAGCGGCCGTTGATCCAGGCCAGGGAGCCACTGAGTACAGAAGCACTTTGCACTGACGGTGTGGTGGAGGGTTTTGAGGTAGGATTTCGGCGCATTTTCGACAGATCCCATTTGTGAGCCACGGCGCGGTCACAAGTTTGATTGCGTACACGGTGAGCACACGGAAGCCGGGGGCACCTCAACGCCGACGACGACGACACAGGCGGCACTCAAATGGCAAATATTTACACTAAGCCCCCTCGATACACACACGCAACGAAAGTCGTGTTCCAATTTGTATGTGTGCCTGCGTGTATGTGTGTATGTGTGTACGTATGAGTGACGTGGATGGTTTGTTAGAACTCCTAACCACAACAGCGAGACCATGAAGCGAGGTCTGTGCAGGGTTTTTGGGGGTATGAGGCAACAACAATCGGTACTTCAATCAGAAAGGCAGTCCAGGTCCATCACCGGTGTGCGTGTGCGCGCGTGTGTGTACCTTAGTTTAGTCAGGCGCCAAAATCACTCTCACTTCTGCAGCACCGCACCGGTTGCTGCTTATTGATCCAGCACCACCAGCAGCAGCTTCGAAATCAATTTCCGTTCGACAGGTTGGTAAGCCAGCCACAGCAAAACCCTACGCCAAGGTTCTGCCAAGAAGGGCACAACGTATCTCCCTCCAGCGTCGAGCTTATTGGCACTGCTGCTGCTACTGCGTGGAACGAACCGTGTGTGTGTGTGTACGTGTGTGTGTTTGATCCAAATGCAAGTGTGTCACACAGAATGCCGTGAAATCGCCGGGCTCGAAGACTGATCATTACCTCCCGGAGTCCCGGGATTCAGGGCATGTCCCTAAGAGAATAAGAGACACATGGAACGAAGGAAGGGCGTGGGGGGACTCATGGGATTTCTATTGATTTGGGATGGAATGGGACTAGGAATGGTGCTTCTGGCATACACGATGGGTTCAGGATCGGTGCTCGGTCGAAATGTGTAGCCGAGTACCCGAGTACCAGCTATCGCCACGTCATCGCATCGTGAAGCAAATGAGCATCTGCCACTAGAGGGCGCGCGCGCGCACACACAACCACCACACAACCTGAACCTGACGACGACCTAGATCTAGTAGCCAATGTACTAGGATTTAAAGATTACCCACAGTAGGCACAGTGTCGTACTGTGTCGTTTCGTTGGACGTTCTAAATGTCTCGAGACAGCTTCGACCGGCTGTCATTAGTGACAGACGCAAATGGTCCACCGGAGAAGCATTACGCAACACTCCTTTCGGCCGAACCCGATCCTGGCTGGTATCCGATGCCACCACCACATCTGGAAGCCGGATGTCTGTTCCGAATTGAATTACTCATCCCCAGCCAACCGATGGTGCCCATTTAGAATGCACAACCTCCCCAAAATCCGGTCCCGGTGCTGCCGATGATTAAAGCATCAATTTCAACCATTCTGTCTGTTTCTTGTTTTTGGGTTCGGTTTTTGGGGGGCGGAGGACTGGGAGGAGAAGATGCTGATCCAAATGTTTATATTATTCATTAAAGTGCCCTCGGTGCCCAGTTCCGGCCTGTGCCGGTAGAACGTCTAGACGTTCAAGAACCCTGCCCAAGTGCCAGTGTCCTGTCAGTGGTAGTAGAAGTGATGAAGGAGCGTTTCTCCTGTGGCAAACGGCGGTTTAAAGAGAGACTAGCTATGTTTATGCAATGGAGAGCCCCTAACCTTCTAACTCAATTCCTAAGAAGAAGATAATATCAAATTACACTTTGCTAGAGGCAGACAAGCTACTCTGACAAAGCATTCCCGGGGCCAGAGTGACACACCCTTGTGCCGCACAGTGGCAGAGAAGTGGCCAAGGGTCGGGGCGAACCGGCTCAACATGATTACCGTGGCGCAAGCAGCAACATCTGTCCGAAACAATTCACTTTCATCCTTCGACCTCGTTCCTCTCTCGAGGATAGCCTTCTCCTCCTCCTCCACTACATTGCAAGCATTACCCGTTGCATCGCATAACTTTCGACAGCATGCACACAGCAGTTTGCACAAATGGAGCATCATCAGTGCAGCAGCAGCAGCAGGAGCAACATCTATACCCTCCGGCACTATATAGCTTGTCCAGTGCCAGCGCATGCTGGTCGTGCGTCCTGGCGCATAAGGTTGTCCTCGCAGCACAGCACACAGTACGCCCGAAGGAGGTGCACATTGTTTGAACAGGAATTTCGGTTCGGAAACTATCCGTTGGTTTTGGCACTCGACCCCCTGACAGTCTCGGCAGGGCGCACAACGCTACGCTTGTCAGAACTTACTCCTAGTGTCTTGGCCCACTCCAGGTCAGGACTATTTGACAAGTGCGGGAAATGTGTGCGTACGAGTTGATCTTGGTGTTTCGAAGACACCGCACTCCGGTTAGCTGCAGCCTCTCGATCAATAGCCTGTGGAAGTGGTTCCCGCAGAACCGATAAAACC
>NC_064874.1:42149402-42156902 GCF_943734745.1 Anopheles darlingi
GGTGACTTCAGAAATGGTTCGCTTTTCTTCGACATTTCGCAGAAAACTTTGCTCCTTGCTTCTCCTATGCTGACCAAAAGACATATTGACTTACTCCTGCTACACATTCCTGTAATCAACCTCGCCGAAGGTCGGTCTACGCTTCTCTTCGATCTTCGGGAACACAACGCACCACGTAGCACAAGAAGACCGTCAAAGTGGTGCTGACGTTGGATGGGAAAAAATAAATAAATAAATAAAATATGAATATCCTAACAAAAGTGGATTGTGTACCGGTGGTGGTGGTGGTGATGATGGTGGAGCTCTGAAACGGTTCCAGGGGAATAGCGCATATTTGGGCACACACCCCCCACCCCCGGGGGGCCACCCGCCAAGAGGCGAAAGAAGGCGCACAAATGAAAATATAAATAAATGAATAAATATTTATCCGATAATAGCGCTCAGCGCTCGACGCGCGTGCCTCAGCAAAAGTGCAAACGGTAGTAGCACCACCACCAGCACCAGACAGCACCACTATAGGCCGTTTCCCTATAACGAGAACCGCGGAAAGTCAACAGAGAAAAGACGTCGACGGTGGCTAAAAGAAACTAAAGACAAACGATTCCAACAACGACGACGACGACGACGACGACGTCGAAGGAGGCTTTGCATGGATGAAGATTTCGCCGATCGCGAAGCACAAAACGCAAAACAACTGACTCAGCCAGACAAGACAAGCACGTGTCCTCCTGATTCTTTCTTCTCTCTTCTTTCTTTGCTGAAGTCGAAATCGACCATCTTTTGCTGGCGTGGATGCGAAGGAACAAAATCGAAGCGAAAATAGAAATAGCATCCGGATGGAACGGCCAGCAATCCAAATGAGCATGAATTATAAGCGGCCGCGGCGGATGAGAGCCGCGGCGACGACGACGACGATGATGATGATGATTTCGAGGGTTCGCGAACGCGTGGAGAAGATTTCATCAGGCACGGATTGCCACTTAATAAAACAGAATGTTTTCTCTCGAAGCGAGCAGCTCGCACCTCGAACCTCGCACCGATATAGACACACCGGGACTCCGGGAGTGTGAATTCTCGGTGGATCGAAACGCCGGTGGCAGCGGCGGCAGTGGCGCCGCTTCTCGATTCCGTTGCCGCGATTGCTCCGGGAAGCTGCTTATTCCACGCCATTAGCCAGCGAACGAGCTAACGAGCTCAACGAGGTCCCCGGGACCCCTGAAGCATCCTGACCTAAATTCACCTTTTGGGCCGACCACTGCCACCTTCTCGTTTGCTGTGCTTCCGCTTCCGCACGCGAGAAAGATGCTCGATGCGTCGCTGTGTCGCTTTTCGGTCGGTCGATCGATGCCCCGTTGTTGTACCGAGGTCGCGCACCGAGGTTCTGCCAATAAGCCTTGTCGGGCCAAAGCTAATCACTTAACCAAACCCCGGACCGACCGGCCCGACCGGCCGGTGAATCCCCGGGACAGTTTGGAATTGAAATGTCGCCCATTAATAACGCTGATGCATGTCGTTTGTTTCGTGGCCGGGGAGCGAAACTCAAACAGGAGTGGTGTGTGTGTAGCGGGAGACCGTGATGTCTGATGCATACATGACATGTTTCTGCACTGCAGCTGCAGCCGTACAACGATTGTTTCGCACGGGATTCCGGGAGCGCGCTGCTCGGGTGCTGGAGAGGAACAAGAGTGGACGCGGTTACACAACACGACACATAAACCATAAGCAAGCAGCAGCAGCAGCAGCAGCAGCAGCAACAGCAGCAAAATCCATGGGGCTGCTCCGGTGTCCGGTTATGCTGCGAAGGTGGTCCGGACACCGCGTTCACCGCATCGGCCTCCGGCCGAGGTTGCTCCAGACTGGCCGCAACACTAAATCCAATTTTCTTCTGTCACATTCATTCTCGGCCGAGCACGTGCAACGGTTGCAAGGGTTGCCCCCGAAGGGGGGGGGTGGTACTTTCGGACTTTCCAACCTCCCCGGGCTGCAAGCTGGTTGTAAACTCATTTGAGGAAAACCTCAGTTTCTACTGTTCTACAGGGTTCACTACCAACTCCAAACGAACACCCGGTTCCGCTTACACCACCGTTCCTCACCCGTGCAACGCACTCTCCACTCCAGCGAGTGGCAGGTCAATAGCATCGAAACATGCAATTTGTACACCTTCACTTCGCAGCGCGAGACACTCTCCCCGCGTCACGTGTACACGCCCCTCAGGACACAGCCACGATGCCCTGCCACCCCGGTCCAACCGGAAGGTTAATTAGATTTCGTAACTCATTTATTGGTGCTTATCACGTACTTCAAAGCAAAGTCAAAACCTGCTGATTATAGCGCTCTGACTGGCTGGCAGGATGGTTGGATGGTTGGCGTGTTTTCAATTTCTGTGACGCGCGCGCGCCAGCCGTTTGATTCGTAGATTCTATCAACTGTGACCTGGCTGAGTGGTTGGTTAAATCGGATCGACCTTTCAACAGTCCCAGTCAAAGGGAGCGAGAGAGAGATGCGTACGATGTAGATTGTAGTGAAATGGGGAAATAAAGTTGTCACCCCCGGGGGACTTACTTGGTCGTGCTCTGCCCGGACCTGGACACCTGCAATACGTGGAATAATTGATTGGTTCGTTCGTTCGTGGGTTCGTGTGTTGGTTGTTCGCCTATCGATTGTATCTGCAGCCGGAGTGTGATAAGGGGAGTGAACATGGAGGTGAATGACGCTTTGACATAGCACCGATAACTCGAATAATGTACTTATTCTAATGTACTAACTTTATGGCTAACTTTTTACGGGCTACGTGCAAAAGGTTTTAAATTAACGCGTGACTAGTCGCACTGCGCTAGAATAGTATAAGATAGACGAAAGAGTGTCTTTTATGCTTTTGAGCATATTTCGAAAATTGCTTTAACTTTTGTTCAAACTCGATTAGAGTTTGACAGTTTCCGCATAAGAATGAATAGAAAATACATCATTCGTAGTTGAAGGTATGATTTATTTATTCTTTTAAATCGCATACGCATAGTAAAGTCGTTGTCTATCGCAGCATAAAAACAATTGGATCGTTTGAACTTTTGAATTCTTATCTTTGGATTCATATCATTCGCTAGCTAACCCCATTGTGGTTTTATAGATTGCATTGATGCGTTCTTAGTAAATAATTATGGAATACATAAATAAAATTATTCACCATGTTTTGGTTACCAAAAGTTGAAAAATCAAAAGTTATCTTACTGGTATAACTCGAGAAACTAACAATATAACTACGACTATAACTAACGATCTATCGATTTTTATATCCCAGAAAATGGTCGAGAACAAAGCTGCAATGGATCGCGCAAAAAATACAATTATTTGTGTATTTTTATATATTTTCATTATCACAATATTCATTTAAAGATGCATTTAACATCGACAATAAAAGTCTAACTTAGTCATAGGAGGGTTTTTCCTCAAAAACAACATATTTATGGCCCAAATTGATTATAGATCTTACTTAAACTAATTTTCAATTGATTGTCGTGTTGCCAAGGCTTTCAGCTATTCCATCGAAATTTGTTGTAAGATGCCGGCAACAACGCTACAGTTGCTATAAATTAAGGTTTCCTTTGACTTATTTGAGTTTTCATTTAAGATGTAGCCTTTTAAAATGAAGAGCCAAAACTAAAAAGATGCTGCTTGCAAACAAACACTGTTTATGTTTGTTAAGGATTAAGTTTACCAAGAACTTTTCAGTGTTTGGCAACCCTCCTTTTTTGCAATCCTACTAAATCCTATGCCATAGGTTTTTCCAGGTCATGGAGGTGCTTCCACTTAGCCTATCAGTTTATTTTTTAAATATAGTAGGACCGGCGAACCGTATGTTAATCATAACAACAAAGACCACATCAACTTCTAAATGCGAAAAAAATGATTACGTATAACCGTAGGAACTGTTTCGAATTATTTTTGTACATTATGAACGAAATACGCGGTTTGATGCGATTCTGATAAAAAATATTTCGGAAACCGTTCTCAATGTCTAAATCTTTTCAATCCGACTCTTGCATTAAGAGCACGTTTTTACTTTACGAACAGTAACAAGATCGTCATTTTAAGAAAATCAATGGACAAGTTATTTGATTGAAATATGTTAATTTTACCGGACGGAACCTTTCTTTTGTGCATTCGCAAATCATCCCTGTCACATTGAGGCTATGTGCTTTATCTCATGTTGTATGACAATGCGGCCACCAGCATTTGTCACTCCGAGCAGCGAAATGTTCTCCCCATTCGCACAAACAGCGCCAACAAGTGTCGTTGCAGTTGACATTGAGTTACAACCGCCTCCTCCATTTGAGAAACCAAAACAAAAAAAAAACAAATGGGACCAACGACCGGCGGCCGACGGCTTTCCATAACAATTGCCAACATTCAACCGTTGGCAACCGATGCGTCCGACGCGACCACATCAAAAGCTTACCCTGAAGCTAAAACTTTGCACCAAAAATAAAAGAAAAGCAAAGCCCGAGCTCCTCCTGATGGTTGTCCTCCCTCGAAAACGCCAAAATCGGCGACCAACAATTGTTGGCGTACCGGTAGCCCCCGCCCCGGGTACCCCTTTAAGGCGTGGCGCATCGTTAGAACCCAAATTCCCATACATTTTTGGGCGACCCAAACAAACAGTCACCATAAAATGATTTATACTTTGAACTTCGGTTCGGTACGGAGTAAACCTGCCCCGCGGGCAGGTAAAAACGACAACGAACGGGGCACACCGGCGAGGTCCGTGCGCTAAAACCTCCGTAAATGGACCAAAGTGTTCAAAAATTTAGACAATCCCAATGACAATTTGCTCCTGCACACATACACACAGCCGCACCATTCGCATCCCACACAGGCAATGGACTTGTGGATGATGGCACTCTTCTCTGTCCTCCCTTGGGCCCTTTATCCTCTTGTGAAACGGATGAAAATGGCGGTTAGTATGAGTGCGCACGGTGTACACGTTGCGTTCGCTGCTTCATGACTCAATAAATAAAATCTCCCATTCTGAAAACAAAAAAATGACCCAACTGGAAGCTGGTTCATGGTGTTAGTGCAGAGCCACCTGCAGCAGAGGGGAGGTCACGTGGGAAAGGACCTTTTTCAGCCACAAACCAACCAACCAACCAACAAACGGGCCCCTGTTTTACGCACAATAGCACAATGGTATGCCACCAGCGGGAAGGTTTATCTCATTGGCCGCTCGACCACCACCCATGGGGACGGAAAAAGCATCATTCCAAGGGGAGGGATGTCCTGGAGGGGAAATCATAAACGATTGTCCTTCCCACGAGAAGTGACAATCGATGATAGCGAATGTGTCAGCCTCGGGGTTGACTCGACGGTCCCTCTTTTTTTTACCGAGGGTCAGGCATCAGGTGGCACGCAGGCAGGCAGACAGAGGATACCGTGGCACGGAAACCCTTTTTCCCGGTTCCTGCCGTGCCGTGCCGTGCTGTGACGAACCGTGTGATGGAAATGTGATGGTCGGTTAGCTCGTGTCAGTGAACGCATCCAAAAAAATGATGCGATGGGAATCAAGAAGAGAGGATAGTAGCGGTTGGCTCTCTCCAGGGGGCGGAAGGTGCGATAACCACGATTACACGCGGTGTGTGTGTGTGTGTGTGTGGGACCGTGGAGTGAACCCATCGTCCAGAGCCCAGTATGAAGTAAATTAATTAAAACTTCAATAGGCGAGCGGTTCACTCACTCACTCACTCGCTCACTGCATTGGTCCGAGGTCCGAGATTGGAAAATGTGATCGAGCGAAAAACCTGCGCCACGCCACTGCCACGGCCACGGGTGGAGAGGACATAGCCTTTAGGGACACTGATTTCTGTGTGTGTGTGAATGAGCGCGTAGCAACAACGGTTTGCGTGTAAGCGCGTATCTCGGTTCCCCTCGGTCGGCTAGGGGATTGATGGTGATTACTCCCGGAGCGGGCCCACCCCAGGGGTTGATGGTGTTGCAGGTCGAAAATGAGCTGCGAACTGACTGCTGCCACTGCTGCTGGGTGTTAAACGGTAAAGACGTCGACCTACATTGATCCCTCCTCCTCCCCCTTAACTCCACCTTGGCATCCTTTTGCAACCCGGTCCCGGGGCCGGTGAAATATGTAGATTAAAAATATGCCATAAAAAGGCGCATAATTTAAGGAAGTTTTAAATTAAATTTCCCCACACTTCTCCCTCAGCACAGGACAGGCTGTCTCTCACGGCATCCTCGTAGCATCGGTCTGGTAGCATCGGGGGATAGCTTGGCGGCACTAACATCATTATTAACGTGTCACAATACCCGCCCCAAAACATAATCGTTTTGCATCGGCCAGGGGGTGGACGATGGTTCCGGACACATGCTCTTGGGTAGGGTAGGGATTGAGCCCCGAGTGGAAGCAGTAAAAGTAACAGCAAACGGACGCTGAAATGGTAATAGTAATAATAACATCCACTCGAGTCACAATCAAATCAATTCGTTAAATTATGTGTTTTAACGTCACCGAAGTCAAACTTAAGTTACTCTTCGATGAGCGCAAGTAATCTTTACAATGTAAAGTGTAATACCTGTTATGCCTGTATGCCTGTTGAATATCCCCCTGTTAAAAGTTGTGTTACGATGTAAGCATACGTTCAACATCCATCGAACTAAACTTGCTGAAAGAAAGAAGTGGTTTTATGTAACTCTACGAACCAATGATTTTTTGTAGCAGTGAATTTATTGGTGTATAGTTTGTTCAAAATTTCGGCAATAGTGGCAATAAAAAATCCTATGAAACGCTTAGTATTCAGTTTTAAATCACT
Organism: Anopheles darlingi; assembly: GCF_943734745.1. Lineage (NCBI taxonomy): Eukaryota > Metazoa > Arthropoda > Insecta > Diptera > Culicidae > Anopheles > Anopheles darlingi. Next base: position 42,156,215 of record NC_064874.1, read on the forward strand.
CAACTTTGGAAGCGATCCAATCAAAGACCTTTTTTATATTTTCATTCACAATTTACATGGAAATGGATAGAAAATGAACGATATCTATTGAATGGAGCGGGTTGTATAGAAATCGGCTTACACATTTTCCCACATTTTTGCCAATTTCGTGTCAAGATGTCGATTGTTGTTGGTTATGGAGGCTTAATTCATTTTAACTTTAGCTCGAGCTCTTTCCGTGTTTCTGTCTTAAAGATTTCACGTTTCGAATTCACCACAATCGAAATCTAAAGCACCATTTCCTTTTTTTTTTTTTAAGCACCAAGAATTAAAAGATTTTGCTTCTATTGGCTTCTCTTTTCTTCGAATAATATAAAAAACAATACCACATCACACTAGCTTTCCTCTTGGTCGCTCTTAGTCTCCAGAAAACGAATTCATCATTTAGAGGCAGCCAAACACCATGCTCCCCCTTGGCACGTGCTGTAGCTTGAGCATGTTCTCAATAAACATCGATTATCATACGATGACTTTCGAGGGCGGTTTTCTTCATGCCGAAATGTAGAAGAACGCCTCACAATCGTTTTCATTCAGCATAAAGATCGATTTTTCAATGGACTATACCATTGCGTGGTTTACACTCCAAACAAATTAAACAAATACTGCAAAAGGTGCTCAGTAACTGTAACTTTCTAAAGATACGGTTCGC
>NC_064874.1:42164402-42169402 GCF_943734745.1 Anopheles darlingi
TGCAGTGCTACTGCTTTGACCATTCCTTAATACTCGCCTGGAGTGTATGGTTTTCGGGCTGCCACCATTTTCAAACCACATCCGCTTGCTTACAGGCATTCCGTTTTAGCTTCATCGTGATACAACCGTAAGCAGCGTCTCCCAGTGAGCAAGACAACGAGTTCCGTTCTGCTGCTCCGTTCTCTTATCTCGACACAAAACAATTTTATGCATCCTTATTCATTCCGTGTGCCCGCATGCCGCGCATGTTTTGCATACTTTCCGGGGAGAGAAAAAAAAAACCCGGCAGGAAATCATTTACATTTGCCCGAGCATCATAGCAAGCCGTGCCAAGCCAGTGAGCAGAAATGTTGCCGCTTGAAAACAATTAATAAAAAGCATAAATTGAAGCGACCGCGGTACCGCGTATGTGCTAATAGATGGTTCATTATCCACTCCGCACCAAAAAAAAACCACAGGGGGGCCCCACAAAATCCTAATCGTTATCTCGTCAGAGGCGCGTCCCCTCGTGGCTGTCTGAATTTATAACGAATCCTGAAAGCCCACGAGCCAGCTTTGCGTCTTCTTTCTGTCCTCTATCTCTCTCGCTCCCGTGCTGTTCCGATCACACTTCCTTCAACAGACAGACAGACGAAATCATTCGCCCAAACGAGCGGACCATGCGAGCAGAACGACACTACACTCGACGACGTACGCAAATCATTCACCACTCGACTCTCGTCGCCGACAAAATCCAATTTAGAGAAACAGCTTCAACGGAAGCGGTCCCGGAGTTTAATATCGTCACGCACGCAGGGAACGCCAGCCAGGAGCCAGGGGCCTACTGCCGTATGCCGAATTTCCGGCTGACAGTTGCCAGCGCCCCCCATTACCGGTGGCGGCGGTAACATTGAGTGGTTGGCCGTAAGTTGCCTCTTCGCGTCCGTGCCCGCGCGTCTTCGTTGCTCATCTCCGGTGTGTAAGGAGTTTCGAGCCGTGCACAGCGCTTACAGGTATTACGTTCCAGGTTTGGAAAATGACAGTGGAACAGGTGCGATATTAAATTGTGTCAGAAGTATGGTTCGGCTCGGTTCGGTTGAGGGCCAAAGAGCCTTCCCGGAGTTCGAGCATCTTGTGACCAGGTGGTGTGCGTGTACGATCGACCAACCGACGGCCGACACCGACACCGGCCTCGAATGTGAATTGTGTCTGTGTGTGTGTGCCGTGTGCTGGGACTAGGACGGTAAAATATGGTTTTTGGGGGCACGGTTAAAGGGCCACGGGAGAGAGGGAGACAAAAACAGCAAACTAAAAGCCAGCCGCAACATGGACACCAGCAAACCAAACCAGCCGCAAGGCCCTCGACCGGCCTCAACGATTGAAACAACATAAACACCGTAGCACCGGTGCGCTGTCCGGTCCGGTGCGGTCCATTCTGCCGGACTGCCCGAGGAATGTGAAACGGATACAGATTTAGAATGGAACAATGTGCGGTGGCTCATCGGTGGCCGAGTTCGAACAGGCACCCACGGACTCCAGCTGTCCAGAGCAGCGGAATCGATCGCCCACTGCGTCGGTGAAAGTTGTCGGATTTGGAAGGATATTGAAAATTTAATGGAGCTTCCAAGCGGCTAGCTCCCTACGTCAACATTGCGTCGATTGCCATGAGAGGATGGCCATGCGAGGGGTGGACGGGGTGGAGGGGTCCGTGGTGCCCGTGGTGGCTCTGCCCTCCTCTCGCGTTCAGGGCTAAGTGAATTGGACTTGATAGAACTTAATTATTGTATTAAACTTTAATCAGCATCAACTCCAGACGCGGGCTCGATTCAGGTCTTCCTCCTCTTGTCCTGTACCTTGTGCTCGTTGCCCTTCTTTTCCTCCCACTAATCGGTTTCAGTCGACTGGTTTCGCAGCAGAAAGCAGCGCACCACACTAATTGAACGACATAGTGCCGGGAGTGTTTCATCGTAATCGTCGCGCAAGCAGCTCGCTCCGAGCTCCGAGAGTTGGAGATTCTTTTCCATTGGCCAAACCAGACCAGTGGATCCACGGCATGGTTCCTGGATAATGGAACAATGGGTAGCGCTACCACGCACACCAGCACACACCATTTCTTATCACCGCGGCCGCTGCTGGAGCTGAATTGTTTGAGTTTCTTGGCGGCAGCAGACGGTGCGAAGGATATACTTTAGACGATTAACTTCTCGCTTCCTTCCGTTGCCCTGCGCCGTTGACACAATCGATTTCGCTTTTCGCTCGCAGAAGTTAATGAAGGGTAAATATTCGAAAAGAGACCGGCTCTCGGTGTCGGCGGTGTCTCGGTTTGTGGAAGCTCTGGCTCCGGCTGACGGGCACGTGGCAGCGTAAAACATCAAACAGTCCCAAGTCCCAGGCATGTAGCATTGACAGGAGGTAATTAATCAAACGCTTTGTCGCAACATCGCATCTTCGCCACCCGTTTCGGTGGGATTTTCATCTCTTTTTTTCTTTATAAAGCATCGATAACGATGGAGTGTTCAATTGAAGTATGATAATTGAATTGCGTTAGCAGAGACGATACGATGCAGTGTGAGAGGTCTATTCATGGCTTACTTTTCTTAATGATCCATTAGTTATTTTATAACAGTTCCAACTATTCAGTTCTGTTCAGTGAAGCTGCCCGAACAACAAAAACTCTATCACATAAATTCCACATTCAATACTTAACTCGTCGCAAAACCTTCATCAAACTCATGAGCAACGTTTAAAGGCGTTAACTTTCAAATGAAACAAGCAGTCAAAGTGTTAAAGAAAACCGCAATATGAAAGTTTTTGACCATTTCTGCACCAGGATGTATTCAGATCTGCTCGCAGATGGGCAGGTTAAAAGCTCAGCAAAGGGCACAGATTCACAAATTAAAATTTCTCGTTATAATAAAATTCACAGGTTTTAAAAGGGACACCAATATACAATTCTTAAATTCTATGTTTAATCCCGGTTCCTACAATCTTCAACATTGTAATTGTGACTTGTTATAGAGATTGTGCATGTTTTGAACCAATGATTGTACTTGGTTTGTGGCCTTTCAAAATAAAACACCAAATGGCGCAACTCTTTGAGAGTTACATAAGAAAATGAAAATATTGAAAAACCTGCAATGGTTGGCATATTTCATTGCACTGCAACAGTTGAAAAGTCAGTAGAAAGGAAGATTTAGAACATCTTAGAATCGTGCTGTTTTATCTTCGTTTTCTCTGTAAGTGGAGGGCACTCTCTCCACTTCTTTGAACGTCTTTTAATGATCGACAGCTCGATTAGTGCTATTGGCAAACGATCATCGTTCCATTTAGTACGAAAACACTACTTGAATCGAAGACATTTGACACCTAATTCGACGATTGCATCAATCAAAGAATGTTTTTGTAATTAATAAAAGAAATCTCTACAAGAATGAATCATCAAGATATATTTGCCTGTATGCTTTGGTTTATTGTTATTTAATTTAATGGGCTAGTGCGCACGTTTGCCTCAGTCTACTCAATATTTTCTATATGCTTTAATTCTTACTAATAGAATGTATGTCATCTGTTTCTAATGGTAATTCATTATGTCCGTTTTGCACTTGTAAATTATTGCAGTTCAGCATTCAAGCGAAGGGAAGCGATGTATATTGAAGATGAGACGCGATGGAATCAATATTTAATCGAATGCATCACATGATGTTCCTGAAAGGTTCGACCTTTTCGAAGTTCGAGCAGGTCTCCATCATCCTCTCAATGGCTCGATATGTCGCGCCCTTCAACCTCGGTTTGATCCGACGATTCCGTGAGAAAGTAAATCACGGATACGCCAGATACGCCAAAGGCGCAATAAATTACCGTTTAATGATGCTCCCGGCCACTAAAAGAGTCGTTAATTGATGCTCCGATTCTGCCGCATCCAACCGTTCTCGACGTATGTGAATGTGTGTGTGTTGCAGCAAGTGTTTGGATGTTCGTTGAGGTAGCTCCCCAAATCTTTATCGCCCATTGTCATGTCATGAGATGTGACGTCCGTCGCTTCGTTTCGTTGGCCTTCACGTGTGATGGGTGGCGGTGGTGCGCTGGTGCCAAATACCAAATATCGGACCAAAAAAAAACGGTTTCATCGACTTTGTCTTGTTCGTTCGTGTCTCGTTGCGTCTTACCGACTGCCGACTGACTGACTACTGGCTGACGAAAACCGAAAACATAGTTCGATCGAAAGGCCATACCGTTCGCTGCGCTGCGGTCCTTTGCCACTTTTCTGTTACAGTGCTACGCTTTGGCCTTCCGCGTTAGACCGATTCCAGTGGAGCCCTTGCACCGCCAGTTCCACCACCAACTGTCAAACAACACACACACAATTCACTGACCAGGGAAAGCAACGCAACGAGCCGCCCTTTTTCCACCATCCGGACCGGTGTGAACTCAAGCTTCAAGCAGCACCAATCCAAGTCACGAGCTCCATTTCGCGCCTCACACCGGCTCTAGGGCCACGGGGGGATGGCCAGGTGGTCCTCCCCTCCCCCCACCAAGGGTGCCGAGTGGTTAAGGGGGTGGGGGGAAAACTACAAAAACGTGTTTTCGTTAAGCGAGACTTCGTGATAAAATTCAATAAAACTAAATCCTTCAAAGCCAAAGCAATGTTTGTGTGGCAGGTATTCGGGGTGTTGGTGATGGGTGAAGGGGGTCGAGGGGAGGGGGGGGCGACCCTCTCGTGCTACCATACTTCCCTTCCACAAACGAACGCTATTTCGGTTCCGAGCTGCTGCTTTCCACACACACATACAATGGTGCTGCGATGGTGTTTTCCGATGGCTATTAGTCGAGGTTAGCCAAAAAGACAGAGACCCCCCATTCGACTGTGTGTGTGTGTAGGTATGTGTGTGTGTGTGGGTGTCTGGGGGTTCATTGTATCAGTTCGTCCACAAAACGGTTCGCTTTCTGCTTCCATTTCCAGTTTGGTTTTTTTTTTGCTATCGTTCTTTGTTCTTTCTCTTTGCTTTCGAGAGACCCGAGAC
>NC_064874.1:42174402-42176902 GCF_943734745.1 Anopheles darlingi
TCTCAAACAAGTGCCAACAACGCATCAATGCGAGAACCTACAGTATGCAAAACAAGTGTTTCCTCCTGGAAAACTTAAGTGCAGTATATTAAAATCACATATTATTCGCTTCAGGTTTTATTCTGCTCCAATACTTTTGGCGATAAAGCCATCAAATGGGCCTCAAGAAATGCGCTTGGGATTAAAGAGCTTAAATGTTGCGTTGAAATGGAGAGAATAGATGATTACTGATAGATGAGAGAATAGATGAACATTTTGAAGTGAAAACAATACAATACAATCCAATACTCGATTAGAAATAAACAATACTTTTTCTTCTAACGTAGCGGAAAAAGTAAACAGCAAAATAGAATAAAACATAAAACGAAACGTTTGATTTGTTATTTAAATATTTAAAGCATTTTGATTTTCCATGAAAAATTAGCCAAAACGATCATTTTTTGCAGAAGTGCGGTACGCATTTCGACAGTTCTTTTCAGTAAATTTGTATCGCCAACGACGGATTGTAATGTACAGTTACTATCGTGGCCAGGCACCTCCAGCGTGTTTTCTATCCAGCCAGCCACGTCGATGCCCTAGATCTAGAGGACCTCTACCGCCACCCTCGAGGGGATAGTGTGTCTGCTAGCAAAAAGGGGTGAGGTGCGATGCGACAGGCCGGCACTTTTGCGGATGGACGTGATGTGGGTTTCCATGTCGGTTGTGGTTGTGTGGCGAGGAATTGAAATTCATGCCGAGTGTCAATCCTTTCGAGACTCCGCGCGAAGCACCGTTCCGTTCTGAGTTTAGTAACACAGTCCAGAAGACAAAATAGAACCATCAGCATAAAGGATATGGCTAGAGATTGGCTAAAGTGGACACGGTTTGTCAAACCGGGACTACTGCAAATCGGCTAATGACCACTTCAACCATTACGATGGATGGTTCCAATGACCTAGCTCAACCAGCTGGAACTCATCAGTGCTCCCGTGACATGCGACACACAATCCTGTCACAATTCCAAGAGGAAAATATCTTCATTCTTCGGTTACTAATTAACGTGTTGCTGTTGTGTGAACCTTCGCGAGCGATCTTCGTCGGAGTCTAGTCGGGGTTTTTTTTTTTGCGAAGGAACATCTGCAACAACCTTGCAGCAAGCAAAAAAGTGACTACTTCACGCCACAATGAAACAGTAGCAGCGCAGGTGTAATGATACTGTGTTCATGCCCCAGTTTGTAACATTAACTTTTGCCGTTTCTGTTTTCAGCAAGTTCCCCGTGTGGTGAATAGTGTAGAGCGATCTGGCCCTAGGAGGTAACAGCCGTAGAGGGAGCTCGTGTATGATTCTACGGGACCATGTTATAACAGCTAATAAAAGCGAGCGCCAGGATGCATCCTGTAGTGGGCATCATTAAAAGGATGGCATTTCGCTGTATTGTTCCACTCGTTCCACATACATACACTCGGTGTGTCGGTCGCAAATGACACTTCTTAGTCAAGTTGGCGCAAAATGCGCAAGATGTTTGCCCCAGGACTGCCAGCTTGACAGCACCTGCTGCAGCATACCGGTGGTGGTGGTGGTATGGTGTGCTAGGCGTTCATTGCGGTTACCAGACCATTTGTAGCAGAAACACTGTCGAGATTTATACCAGCGAAAGACAGTAAGTGCCACGACGCCGTTGTTGTTGTGTGTGACAAAGGCAAGAAGCACCTGATTCCAGGCGATGTAGCCAGGGCGTGGGCTTGTTTCCTGGCCAGCAGAAAGCAGAGCTGTCAGAGACGCCGCTGCCAGCTAAGGGACGACGCTATTCGTCCAACCGAACGCAAACCGTGGTTGGGGGAGAAATTTAAATAAAATGAAAATAAATATGAATAGGATGAAAGGCTGCAGCAGTGCTGGCTGACGGCACCGTAAGCTCGGGAATCTTGTTTCGCGGTGGTGCACGCGAGAGAGAAAGAGAAGGCCACATCCCGGCTCTTGGGCCCTACCCGGACCGGAAGGACCAAAGCAGTTGCTAGCATGACGAGAAAAATGCGCCGGAAATTAGCCGCCACTAGGCGAACGGCGAAACATTTGCTACACGGCGGCTCAGACCTCAGAGGCTCAGGTCCGTTGTCCTTCAGGTGGCAGGTTGAGGTTGTGGCTCAGATCGATAACGGTGCCAAGGAAGAAAACGCTGCAATCCTCACTCTTCGCTACGATGGTTTCCTCATACGACCGTTTACAGTTCAGTTCGAAGTTCGAAGCTTCACCACCATGCGTTAATTCGTGCTCGTTTGTGGTGAAGGTAGAATACCGCTAAGCGCACACCGCATGAAAACGTACCATTACGGTTCTATTAATCATATCGAAAATTGATTTTTTATGTCGCTCAGTTAATTTAAGCTAGCAGCGTGATCGCTGGCCAGCACGAAAAGGACGAGAATAGCCTCCGGCTGGCCGTGACCCGTGAGCATAAACTACCGAATGTTCTAAAAATAAGCAGCGTGGGGGTCCGGGTTTACCTACCGGGGAATCCAT
>NC_064874.1:42181902-42209402 GCF_943734745.1 Anopheles darlingi
TTCGAAGCACATCAAGTATAAGAATGGAACCACTACCGGTGAAACACTACGCTCCCCACTAACCTAGGAACACCAAAGGAAACCAAACAACACAAACGCACCTAACCAAGTAGCCCGTGTAAACGTAACGGGTAAATGTAGTAGCTGCTTCCGACCAACACGCAACAAATTGTCGGGAAGCTTCTGATGGCTTTTTCGTTGCCCCCTCCCTTGGACCTGGACGCCCGGTACCTGTCTGATGATTATTTATTTGGTGTTTTATGAAAGCTGGCCTCCGTCACACACACGCACGCCATACAAGCTGGTTGGTGCGTGTGTGCCGGTGAAGGGAGCAGTGTCGAAACGTGAATGATTTATTTTCCGGTGATCGTAAAACCGGATCCGGGTGCTCACTTTCCAACCCGCTTCCCACCACCCGTTAGGGGTGGTTATGCCGTTCCTAGATCCTGGGGACCGACGTGTGTATGTGTGTGTGTGTTTCAGGTCTAAGCGGTTTTAATTAATTAGAAACTATTTGTTCTCGCTGCAATCTCCCGGGCCCACAATCGGTGGCAGGGCAGGGGATGGGAAAATGGGGCCACGTCAACCCAGGCACAACATCAGACACGACCATCATCAACTCCTCCTCCTCCTCCTCCCCTTGCTCCACCAACACACAGGATACAAACAACAGCAGGAAGCAGCAGATGATGGTGCTCATCAGTTTGTCGAAAGTGAATCGTTAATGTCTATGACCTCCGGCCTGCCATTTTGGCTCCTGTGTGTGCGTGTGTGTGTATGTGTGTGCTTGTGTAGCCAGGAACGACCGCTTCCGTGGCTCGGCGTCGGTGTCGGTTTTTGGTGAAATTAGCTGACGTTAAGCCAGTGCGAGCGAACGAAGCACCACCACCACTAGTAAAGGGCGGACCTGTTCATTAACATCAATTTCCTCCCTCTTTTTCGGGGGGAAAACCATTAGCAGAAGGGATTGATGTGGGAAAACGCGGCTGCGTGACACTTTCACGAACACACTACACACACTTGCACACTGGCCGTATATGCGAAGTCTGGTTGATTGGAAGTCGTTCCGTTTTTTCCGTTTTTTTTTTTTTGATAACCATTCCACACACACACATCACACAAACACCCCGGCGCACAAAGGCCTAATGTCGTTGAGCGTTGTGCGGATAACATTCCGGAGGTGGCCGGTCTGAATCCGCTATCGGTTGAATCTAAAATGGCGAACACCACACCGCACCGCAAAACCCATCGTAACAATGGAATGTGCCCTTATCATTTCCTCCATTTCGCGGTCCACAGCCAATGCTCAACCATGTAAAAAGATTTCACGCCGGTAACCGGTGACCGGTGCCCGGTGCCTGGTTCGTTCCCTTTTCTTTTTATTGCCATCGAACCATCGAAGGGATTTCTTTCTATCTTCAAAACTATTGATCCCAAAACGCAACTCCCGACAGCGGTCGGACTTCGCCTTGTTTTGGTCTCGTTCTCGGCGTCCCCGTGTGTGTGTGTGTGTGACGATGCCCACGACAAATGTGGAGTCATCGAAACGAACGACATCGACCGCAGCACCAGCAGCAGACAGGCAGACCAGGCCAGACCAGACCAGATCAGGTCAGACCCCGGTCAGGAAAGGAAAGGTTTACGGGTAGCAACCGTTTTGAGGGGGCAAGGGGAAAAGCACCCTCAGTGGACATATTCGATTCCGGAGCCAGCCACCCAGCCAGCCCGTCCGCCCGCCATTTCTTGCGTATTATTGCTTGCGGACAGCGAATGGGCAAATCGAAGCCCCGGGGCCGGAGCTTACTATTACTTTTACGACTATTATTATTGTTATTATTATCATCATCGGTGACGGGGAGAGGGGGATGGGGGATGAGGGAACACGAAACATAAAGAAAAAGATGAAGATCATAATCCATTTGCACGCGGGGCAAAGAGGCAACTCGGGAATCACGCCTTTCGGCGACAAGGCAGAGAACACGGATTGCGCTCAAGCTCATCCCTTCCTCTCCTCCCATACCTAACCCATCCCGGGGGGGGGGTGGAGGAGTGGGGAGGCTGTTTGTCGGAAAATTCGGTCCCCCAGAAAACGTTTATCTGACAAAGGGAAAGAAGCAGGAGAACCGGCCCGGCGGGGTTGGCCGGTTGCTGGGATTCGTTTGCATCGCCAATGCCCCAATGAGGGAGGGCGGGAGGGAGGCGAAAAAGGGTCCCACGCTTTAGTCAATTGTGAGCGGTATTGATCCACCACCCCCAGCCCCCAAAAACCTTTTTTCCTGTTTTTTTTTTTTTCATTTCCTTTTTTCCCTTTTTTCAAGTGCTGTTTTGTCCATAGTCCCAAAAAGCATCCCAAATGGTCATCCTTCCGAGAAGAAGCAGCAGCAGCAGCAGCAGCACTGGATAAGAAGTTTGTTTTTTAAAACCAGGACCAGCGCCGACGCTCTTCGGTGATCTGAGATTAAGGGTTGGCCCAGACACAGAACTGATCAAATCAAAGCACCGACCGGTGACAACCGAAAAGGTCCGTCCTCCTCGGGGGCGTTCGTTCGTTCGTTCGGTGACCGGCACCGAATCTGAATCCGGTCCGGCCCGGTCCTGCTGCCGGACACTAAAGGTTAACTGTCTTATCGATCGGATCGCGGCGTCTGCTCTGCTGCCTGATTTCATGAAAAATTAATCCATCTTGTCCGATTGTACGAAGCTTCTCTCTGTAACGTTTGTTTTCTTTTTTTCTCCCTCTCTCTCTCTCTCTCTTCTTGTTTGCCGTACCCGATTTTAGTGTCGACAGTGACGGTGGAAGCGGTACTCGGCCGGACAGCCAGCTTACCGTGCGACATCGAACCGGAGGAGACGAACGATCGGGTGTACATGGTGCTGTGGTTTCGCGAGAGTGCCGGCAAACCACTATACAGGTAAGTTCCGTAAAGGGCATTCCGTAACCGTTCCGTTTCGCATACATGTTGGACGTTTGGGCCCCCGGTTTTGTGTGGCCTTGACGCCTAACGTGAGGAGTACCCACGCCTTGTTACGTCAATCTATGCCAGCGCCTGCTTTGTTCAATGTTGTACAGACACCCGGCTCGGCAACGGGGCGGTTGGCAGTTTCTAGCAACCAACCGCCTACTCAGCATTCGGCGAAGAGGTTTTAATGTTGTTTACTGGCCTGTACGGTCACACCACACCACGGGCCGTACCCTAAATCCTTTCGCGAAACTAATCAACTCATTTGGAGATGTCGTGCGTCTGGATGTCCCTCTGGATGGCATTGCAATTGTCCTCTGGCTTTTGGCGTGATGCACGGCAAGCGCATCATCACAAACAGCAGCATCATCATCATCAGCATCATCATCATGCAGCATTAGCACGTATCTGTGTGTGTGTGTCCTCGCTCTCCACCAAGAGGCTTCGTACTTTGTTCTATTCGAAGTGTTTTCCACCGCCCGGTGGGTGAATGTTAGAGCTATTTTCGGAAAGGCATAATAATGTGCACGCGCCTCTTCCGGCGAACGCTACAGCAACCACTATAGCGACCGGAGCAGAGCTTGCCTCTGCGGCCCTCGCCTCGTTTCGATAATCCCAGCGTCAATCAATCACTCGCAGCTAGTGCTGCTGCTGCTGCTGCTGCTCGGTTGACGCTTATTCCACAGCTTCATGTATTCATGATCCCGTCACGCAATGAGATTTACTTCATGGGGAGTTCCCCCTACCACGCCCCCTTATTAGATCCCCTACGCCCCTACGAGCGGCCACGTTTCAGTGACAGTTGCATGCCGGAAAACCGGGAACCACGGTACGCAGCTGCTGCTAATTCATCGGCTAAACCACAGCGCAAATCACGAACAAGGCCACAGCTCCAGCAGTTCCGAGCTAATAATCCGAGCGGCGTGCAGCAAATCCGTGCCCGGTGTCTGCTCCAATTTGAATGGAATGGCATGACGACGATCATGGGCCTGCTGCACATCCGCACGGAATCTTTGCTCAATGATTTCCCTGCAGCGACAGTTTAGTTGATTACCGTGCGATGTTTTTGGATAAATAGACATCATAACAAGCGTCCTATCCCTGGGTTTGTACTCACAGTACAAGCTGCAAGCCTGGCAATCGATGTTATAAAATAATGTACAAACGGTTCCAGCTACCTTCTATTGATTCCAAGATTGTAGCTTGCTGTTATACTCCTGGTTTTTCTGTGCGTTTCCACGATCTGGTCGATGGTTCAGAAATGGACCGGATGGGATCTGTTCAGGTACCTTTGTTTCAGGCGAACCTAACTTGCTTCTGTTTTCGCTTATCGGTTCCTGGTAATGGCGAACGTTGGACTGTATCCTTTCTATGGCGCCGGAAAAACACTATGTTTTTAGTCCATCTTTATTGTGCTTGGCTTGGGATGTCCGGAGGATTCTGTAAATACCGGGAATTTTTCATTTGGAGTTTGAACAACCGTATGCCTTTCAATATTCCATCCCGTTGTATTCATTGTTTATTTGGATGCTAGGATGCGCGAGTCGTGAGTTTTACTCTTTTTTGGGTCTTGTTGTGTGGATCAACAAACCTGACTCTATTATAAGTCGAAAGGTTTATGGATGTTCCAACCATTTCATGGAAATGTCACGGATGGCGAACGCCCTGGGCATCGTAGTATAGCCATGCTCGTTAAAACTGTGGATAAACTGAAAGAGAAAGTCCCTAAACTCATAACTCACGAGGTTTTTTTATGAAATGGAGTTAAAGCTGTTGGTACGCCACCGAACCGAATTTTTTTAAGATCTTTACTTAAAAAATAATCCAGATTTATTTTCTTTTACCAATGTCACCCTAAAATGAAACTTTTGTTGTATGCTCGAAGAAGTTCATTAGATGTGATATAAAAAAAAACACATTCATGGCATCAATACCACGGAATGGATGTGGAAAAGAAACAGGTCTTGATAGAAAAAAGTTATTGCTCTAACCTGGAATACGAAGTCTCTCAACGAATCAAATATTTCAATTCAATTTTGGGTTCGAAAATGTTAGGTGTTATAGAACACCTATTGATGAGAACTAATATTTAACAGATACTTTTCCTTCAACATCGAGTAAAAGTCAAACAAAAACAAACTTTTTTTTAAATATTATCCAAATATTTTAAGCAAAACTCTTCTCGGTTTCGTCGAAGATGATGTGCAGATGAGGTCTACCAAGCTTCCAAAATGATGACGATACGCGATGATGCGCTGTTTGTAGTTTTTTTTTATTTTTGTCGAAATGAATTACAATTTAACATAATATTCCTGTAGCTTTGCGAGGAAAATTTCAACATTTGATTACAAATGAGCTGCCGAGTGAAGATACCAACAGGTTGAGAACATTACGCGATTGCTTGAGCTTCATTAATATTCTCTCTAATTGACCACTCGCGATAGTTACGCTTATTTTTGGTGTAAAACAAAGAATCTAGTTTTCTGGTACCTTTTAGTGAATACCATCATTGGCCATTAAACTAAGTGCAACATAGTAAACAATGATTTGGAAATGATCAAGAATGAGATCAGGAAAGGGACTACTTCCTATTGAACCAACATTTTTGATTTCAAATGTTTTTATACCGGTTTTTTTTTTTTGTGCACATTTTGTGATGAATGAGTTTTCATCCGATGGATTCTTAGAATTGGACAGGTCCTAACAATCCCCGGGACAGACCATCCATGTATGGATAACCATCCCCGTAACTCATGCAACCCACAAACGCAAGATGATGAACTCTACGACCTAAACCGGATCAGCATCCCATCGATACAACAGCACAATTAGCATGTTGTTCCCTCGTTGTTCTGCTGTCACAAACACAATCTCGTCACAATCTAGTTACTCTGGAAGCGGTCGTTGTTAACATTGTCACATCATCTAATGAGCAACGTCCTTAGAGTGCTCACGGGTACAACCTTGCACCTTTCCTACTCCTGCTCACCGGGAAAACGTCCGAAACGTTTGAAGTGAACAAAACAAAATTCCAATATAATCGATACGATGTGCCGGCCCCTATCGCGTACGGCTTTCCCCTTGGACCTACCAGTCTCTGGTAGGTGGAGCCCCCCAGGATGATCGTGTAACAGTTCTGTGCCACCTTCTGTACCACCGGATGCAGAGGTCAGCAGAAAAAAAGGGATGTGTTCGCGTAAGCATTCGCCGGGCTGGCCGGCCTGCCTTTTATCCTCCTGGCCAGGATATTCCGGATATATGTTTATGTCCGTTGACAAACCCCGGCGTCCTCGGCACACCCGGCACCCGACGACGGACGGCGATGCCACGTAACACATTTTGAGTGAGTTTACACGAACCGATCACGTTCCGGTGCGGTGCGGGTCACGTCGCTTCGGTTCAAAGTCCTTCTGCCACAGCATCTCGTGGCCCCAACTCAGCTATCCTTCATCACTCTCTCTCTTCCGCCCACCCGTCCCGAGGAAACAACATGGACAGGAAATCGAAAATGTGCCCCGGGGTAAAAGAATCTCGTGCCCCGGGACGTTCGACGGTGTCTATAGTAGGAGGATGAAATGGTTAACATGTTTCAAAATTATGCTGCTGTTGCGCCGGTGCTGCTGCCACTCGCTTCGATGTTGTCGATATGTTTGGTCGAAGTTTTTCTCCCTTTGGACCCAACCCTTGGACCGTATTTCATCCGTAAGAGGTATCGGGGACAGAAAAGTTTATCATCGCCATCGGAAAAGAGGTTCCCCGGAACTCTGCCAGACCCCCGCATCGAATCGATCGATCGATTCCTTCTGCCTCTTCCTCTTCTTCTTTTCTGCTCCTGTGCTGTGAGGTAACGTGTGCTTATGTTGTGCGTGTGTTGTGCTCATTTGTCTGGCTGGCTGGCTGGCTGGTTAGTGAAATTGTTGGCCAACATAACTCACCGTCCCCCGACTCCCACACTAGCGGCCGACTTTTGCCACTGGATAAAGTGTATACCAACGTACCTGCCGGATAGGAACGGATTTTTCCGGAGAAAAACAACTTTTAAAATGAAAAAAATCCCCTCCCTCTCTTCTGTTCCACTCAAGTAAACCCTTAGGGAGAGAGGGAAAGGCAAAGGGAGAGAGCAAGATTTGAGGTGTTTGCTGCTCTTATGCTGCTGCTTCTTCTTTTTCTTCTCCTCCTCCTGTTGTTTCGTATTCCACTGACAATCCCAAAAACCCCCCCCACGACCGTCTCTATCAGGGCTTATTGATATTATATTGTCAGTTTAGGAACATAAATAGCCGACGTTTATCCCGCTTTTGCACCCGCTAGATCCCCAGATCTCGTTCGCCCAGCGTCGCCAGCGGCCGATTGTAGGGATCAAATTGCACGTCAACGATGAACAGAGCCCATGGTCACGGCAGGCCGGCTGTCCGGTCCGGGGTATGGAGTTTGTTGGCCGGAAGTAGCAAAACATGTTGAAAGCATAAATGAAGAAAAGAAAAATTGGGTTGGCGAGATGCCCCTGAGCGGGTGAAAAAGGGACGGATATTGAACCTTTTTACAAAAGGGGATGTAACGGACTTTTCCTCTTCTTTCGTCGCGTCGTGTGCGCCTCCCCTGAAGGTATGCCAAGGTATGACCGTCGCCCACGTCCAAGAAGGCCATGGAGGAAGAGAAGGAATAGAAATCACACCACACGGACGCACCTGTACGTACGATCAACTGTAAAACTGTGTTCTGAAGAAGCACTGCTACCATCTCAAAGACATCACACACATATAACCTCAAATGTGAACCTTCTTCTTCCCACGGTCGCCTGATAAAAGCCCTATCATGGCGGGGGTATCGTAAGCGAGGAGCAGGAGCACGGGATCTGCTCAATCAAGGGAGGCTTTTTCTTTGCTCCCCAAATAGCGCCACCAGCAGCAGCAGCAGCAGTAATTCCCTCGTGGAAGGCGCGGACGGGATGACGACAGCATCTAGGTCGGTCGGTTGGTCCCACGGACACCGCTCGATGATCCTCCCTTCAATTTGGCTGATTTTTACTCAATCATCGCATAAAGCTAAACGCCTTACCGAGAAGGCCTAATGTAGGGTCTTTGGTTCGTTTGGAAAATGAAGAAAATCATCATTTTCTCTCACTCTGTCTTTCTCTCCCTCTCTTTTGCTTTTCGCCGGCCGGCGATGCTCGTGCGACCATTAGTGACGACCGCGCAAAACCATGGACCCTTCGTCTCACCACCACCGCCGCAGCATACCACTTTTAATTTCCTTAATTTGCGATAACAATGACCCACAATCAGCCGAAGCCGCCGCCGCGACCGAGGCCGAAAAATGGCGAAGCGAAACACGCCGGTTACCGGTACGATACGGCTACGCGCGTGTGTGTGTGTCTGCATTGGAGGTGCTTCCAGGTGCTTCTTATCTTGAGCTTTCATTAAAGGTTTTGCTTTCACCGTTCCATTCCACGATTTTGCTCTCTCTCTCTCTCTTCGTCTTTCTGATCCTTTTTCTTCTTTCTATTTTGTTACTTTTTTCTTTTCTGTATCCATTTCCTGCCACTCCTGGGCGATCTACTCCGATGCCGGTTCGCACTGGCACGAGGGGTGGCAGCCGCACCTTAAAGATGGAGTCGGCCGTCTTTTCACCTCGAAAAAAAAAAATACCGCGGACTCGCCATCCATCCAAACCTTTATCGGCGTGTGGCAACCCCGTCAAACCCCCGCTGCCCCTCCGCCGTGTGCCGTGCAAAGTTGAAAATCGTTTGATAGAAAACGGAACGGAGCGCCGGAAATTGAACGAAGCCTTCGCTGCGTTGCGTTTCGATTTTATTTTACCGTTTTACCTTTGCTTTGCGTCTCTTTCTTTCTCTCTCTCTCTCTCTCTGTCTTATACTCTTCCACACCCTTGTCCACTGCTACAATTTCACTTCTTGGGCGGTTCATCAGCCGGGGAAGAAATTGTTTCCATGGAAGCGTTACGCGGTCCCCTTTGCAACACAGTAGCAGCGACGCCAGTTAATAATGAACAAGCCCCAGTTCGAGCTCATCACTTCTAACGCTCCTTCAGCGCCATCCATCCATCCATCCATCCATCCATTCGTCTGTCCGGACCTTTTGTGGAAATCACGGGCTTGTACCAGGGAGCGGAGGAAAAAAGGGACAAACCACTTGAAAATTCGTTCAAGCACCGGCCTTAGCGGGCGTGCTTCCGCTAAGGCATCTTCACGCCGCGGCCGTCAGGCAAATCGGGCTTAACTTCCCCTCCACGCGTAGCGCCTGTCTGCCTCATTCACTTCCTGCCGCCATACCCTGCCCCTTTTCCCATCGTTATTTTGATGAACTGATTTAAGGGTACTTTTAATCCGTTTACATCCAGCGCCAGCGCTAAGCCCGACCCCGGAATGCGACCGGAGGGGAAAGGGGGCCACGCCGCGCCGCGTGCCGACTAATGTCGACAAAAGCCAGCGGCTAATACGCTAATTTGTTTCGCGCTAGAATTTTGCAATGCAATGCCCGAAAGCGCCGAACGATGGAGAAAAGTGTGAAAGTGTGGGGGGAACGGGGAACATGGCGGCAGCCGGAACATAATTGGCGGCTTAATTACGCGCAGCAAACGGCCGTACTGTCTGCCTTTTCAAAGCACATTCGCAGAAGACATCGGTGCGAGGAAGACACGCTGATACACCAGACACGATTATCGATTTCCGCGGTTGGTTGAAGTGGTCAACCGTTTCTTCCGGATGCCGGCATTCCGACAGATTTATGCGCGACCGGGCCAGACCTTCGTGTATCACACGCGTGCTCATGTGTGCGTGTGTGTTGAAATGTGATGTGCAAAAGGATCTTAAGAAAGAACCCGCCCGAACAGAATGCCAAATGGTTAGCCTTTCCAGGATTACCTGAGCATCGTGACAGCACATTTCACCCCTCGACTGTGTGTGTGTGTGCGTGTGCTGTCAAAAAGAAGGCCATGATGGTAACGCAGTTCGGGCTAGAGAAATGCTGCATAGCAACCCAGCGCTGGCAACACTGATTGTTCCCCTCCAGACCATATTTAGGGGTGTGTAGGATTCCGGGGAAGGATAAAGACAAATGAGGGTGCTCCGGGCGCGAGGGGGAGGGGTTGTTTCGAAAATTTATTTTAATATGGCCGGCCCCTTGTCAGGCCAGTGCGGTGCCGAAGCCCAGGTTCCAGGAAGAAAAAAAAACTCGCCCTCGCCCGACCGGCAACCGAAAACCGGAGACCCAAACTTGTACCAAATTATGGAAAAACATCCAAAAAGGGGTCGAGCGAGCGGGGGGTGCCTTGTTGACCATCACGTCCCATGGTCCCCGGTTCCGGTTCCCGTGGTTCCATCCATCGCTGAGTCAGCGAAGGACACGGATCGCGATGTCACCGTTCCAGGATGATAGGAAGCTAGGGTGGAGGAAAAGCGACCCCAACCCCCCTCGATACCACCGGTAATCCCTTTGGCCTGCCGTGGAGCATAAACAATCTGGCGACAAATGGTGAAAGGTGTTTATCTTCACCTTGAGGACCCGCCAAAAACCGAAACCGAACCCGAAACGACGGTTCACGACGGTGAGACCGGCGGTGGTGACATTAATGCGGTTTCGCTCCATCACCCACCCACCCATCCACCTACACGGTTATGGGGGCCGCGACCAGTGGCAGTGGCTTTGGCTTTAAGCTTCTGTTTGTCTTCGTCTCTGCCTTCCGGTGTCACATAGGCACACACACACACACGAGCAGTAGGACAACAAACGGAACGCGAAGTGAAGCGCGCGCGCGCTGAGCTAATTATAGGGACGCAAAAGCTGACTCGGTTGTAACAACACAGAGAAAGAGAGAGAGAGAGAGAGAGAGAGAGAGAAATAGAGAGAAAGAGAGAGATAGGATCTAGCTTCTGGCATGCAGGGCATGGGAAAAGGCAAACAAACAGCAGTAGGAGAAGAAGAAAAATGGAAAACTTGGAACCCCGAATGATAATTAAAACTTTTTCCCAACATTATCTCTCCCAAGGGGGTGACGGTGGGGACCGAGAAGGGGAGGTAGTGCCGCAGGGTGTCCCAAAGTACCTGCCCTTCATACTGGAGCAGGGCGTGCTCTCTCTCTCTCTCTTTACGCAGTGTGTGTGTGTGCATTTCTCTTGGCCCCTTGATGTTATTCCCAGATCGGTGATAAGAGGGATAAGGGGATGTGGAAATGGGAGGCGATGGAGGATGTTGGTCCAAAAGGCGCGGCCAAAAAACTTTTGACTCCAGTCCGCCGGTCGGTCGGCCGGTTTGCCTCGTTTTACACCGAAGTGAAATTAGATTTTTATGAAAATTTTAATTAACCTGAGGTTCTCTCTCTCGCTCTCTCTCTCTTCCAACAGTTACGATGTCCGGGGGAGACAGTTCTCGAAGGCCCTGTACTGGTCGGAAACGAGTGCGTTCGGTCCGCGGGCGTTCTTCATGACGGTTGCCAAACCGGCGGCCCTCACCGTGGACAACATCCAGCTCGACGATGAAGGGGTAAGTGAAGGAACTGCGGAGAGATCCAAGATCCGAGATCCGAATGGTCCCGATCAAACAAAGCCACTGACTCGCCCATTCTTACACACACACACACACACTTTTCAACCACTCCTTCGCCTCCCGCAGGTGTACCGGTGTCGAGTGGACTTCCAGAACTCGCCCACCAGAAACCATCGGATCAACCTCACCGTCACAGGTAAGCAGCAGCAGCAAGAAAACCCTCGGAACCGAGGCCCCTTCAAGAAACGTCCAACTTGCTTTGTGTTTGATTTTCTCTCGCTCTCTCTCCTCTTCACGAAGTGGCATGTTCGTTGGGCGTGAGCCGCGGGGAAAGGGACGAGTGGGTGCCAAATTGGACCTGGTCCGGTGTCCCCGGCGGTTATAAAAATGTAAATCTCGATCCCGATTCCGCGTCGCTCGTTGTTTTCGCTGACTCGCTACAAACCAAAGCAGGCCGCGACCATGGCAGCGAAAAGCGCAAGCAACACCACTGTTTGCGACCCCGCAACCCGCGACACAAACAACTTCGCGGCCAACTCGATGGCAAGGAGCGACGGACGATGAGCATCTAATCAACTTGTTGTCCGGCTTTACGGCGGCCTCAGCTTTGGTCCGGCTTTGACGAAATTCTTTCGAGCAGCGCGCGTCGTGCTGCTAAAAACTTTTCCAATTGAAATCACCCTCTCAGCTAGGGGGAGGGGTGTAGGCCCCAAAGTGGTTCTTAAACTCGAAAAAGCGTGAATAATACTCCGCAATGTCCGGAGACAGTTGTCCGTGTCGACTAGGACACCCATTGGAACTGGCATCTAATGGGAATGGGATGGGAAAAATGGGAAAAAAAGTCGCAAGAAAACGAAACACATTGTCAGCCCAAGCCAACGAGCGAGGTCAAACCCTTGGTGCAAACACGGTGCAATCCGGGGCACAGACATAACTCCGTTCGGTGCACGCCCATTCGTCAAGTCAAACGACGACGACGACGAGGAGCACCTCGCGTCCCTCGCGGTTTTTTCTTCTGCAGCTTGTAATGGAATGCAAACAATTTCCTACAAGACACTTAAATGTTCCCATTTCCCGTCAACCGTCGTACCGGCTACCACCGCTTCCGGTTGGGTTCTTTCGGTTTTTTTTCTCTTTTTCCACCCTTTATTTTGCTGCCATCTTGCCACCAGACAATAATGCAGTGTAAACAGGAAATGAATATTTACATTCGATCTGATAAATCCCGCCCAAGACGGTGGTGAGTGTGAGGCGCCCCGTGCACCCCGATTCGAATGAACTTCTCCGACACCGCTACAGAAAAAGGTCAGCACCAGGTTCAGGCTGATGAAGGTTCAGAGTTCACTTTACGGAAGCCTCGCAAAACAAAATGCCGCGGTAAATAGTTTCCATCTTTTTTTTCCCCCACTTCCTCATTTCCTCGCCGAAGTTCATTGAATGCGAACTTCCGGTGGGGGAAAGGGATTTATGTACATGTAGCGAAACGCTCTTGGGAGTAACGGTGAGGACAGTGCTGGCAAAATGAGCGATTAGCGAGCACTACTTCACAAGAACTTTTCTAGAATTCCATTAGTTTAAAGTATGCAAAATGGGTCCGGTACTCTTGTTACCTGTTCTGCCTTGTTTGTGAAATCAATTTTAATTAATTATGCGCATGACTTCGTTGTTAGTAAACTGTCATCCCGATAGTATAGACGAAAGGAATCGGAAAAATCCAAGATCCAGATACCGGAAGCGTCATTGAGTTGGAAAACCAGAGACAACATGGCAAATGTATTTACTTATTAGCTGTCAAGCATCGAACGTCAAATAGCAATTATTTATGTGTAAACATCCTCTTACCACAATGCTACTGACGTTGGTATTCGAATTCAGTTGCATTATTGCAGTGACATCCGAGACTTCGTAGCCAAATGTTCATAAAGGAAACCCTATCCGCACACAGAAAATGGTCGGTCATGGTCGGGAGGGTACGGTATCAGACCAGATCGAAACCATGCTGGTTACATGTTGCAAATGTAGTGCAGGACACTCTCTGATCTGAACCAGGATTCAATACATTGTCCATTGTTCCATTCGTTCCATCTCTTTCATCCGATCGATAGAACGTGGTCTGGCTGAGTGACACTTCATCACTTATGTAG
The DNA here is from genome assembly GCF_943734745.1 of Anopheles darlingi. NCBI lineage: Eukaryota > Metazoa > Arthropoda > Insecta > Diptera > Culicidae > Anopheles > Anopheles darlingi. The sequence goes on from NC_064874.1 coordinate 42,195,511, forward strand.
CAACTGGAAACCTCGGTTCCGAACAACTCACAACGGGCAAGGCCATCGCCAGAAAATTAGAGCACGCCAGATGGTAAAGGCTTTTCAATTAACGGTAGCCTAGCACTATACATGTTCTATGGAAGTGATGTATGGATGTTCCATTGCAAATTCTATGAAAGTTGGTTAGTGAACAAGTTTTTCTTTTTTGGCGATTATTACAAAAATCTTTTTGAGTTCGACTTAGACTTCTCCCTTGAACAGAGTAACCATTGAAAAACGATGGTAAACACGTGTTTAAAACATAGCGTTACATAACTGTCAGAAAATTGAGGCATATTTTCACCACATTAGAGTTAATACTGTTCTCTGTGAAATATTTTTTTATCTTGCAATCAATCTTGTATCAATCGTGCATCAATTGCAATGCCTTTTACAAAATGTTGCACACAAAATCCCAAACTTTTTTTATGTGATCTGAACAATTTTCAGAAATTTAAAAATTACCATGACATCACATGGCAAACTATGACTGTTGTCTGATTTCTCTTCCTTAAGCAGATTTTATTCCTTTACTTTATAAAACTAAACGTAAGTCTTGTTCTTGTGAAAAATTGTTGTGAAAGTTTAATGAAATTCTAGTTCCATCGTAGATTCACGAAGCAATTTCAATCCAAAATCATATTGCAATCAATACAACCAACGTCACTGATTAGTTCATGTTGCTACACATCTGTCATCTGTTCCCTTAAAAAGATGCTAATCAGATAGAGTATGTTTTCCTCAAATCCGCCGCCACCAACGAGGAAAACTCTATCCTAAACAAAACACTCTCTCGCTCGCTTGAACGCTGAGCTGTTCCCTTGGGTGTACATTGAAACTCTGGAACACACGCCTCGAACACGAGAACACACACAAAGACACAACGCTCCATGCCTAACTCATTATTGATGCAATTTAAAAACAGTTCTGATGAGCCTGTGCCTATGATTGATCGCAGGCGCATAGCTTCCGCAGGACCGAAACCGAAAACCGAAAACCGAAACCGAACGGTGTGCGTGCTCTCTCCGGCCTGATTGATGTATCTCTGACCGCCCGCCCGCCCACATTCCACTGTCCCCAATCGATCGCAACTTGTATAAAGCTTTTCAATAACGACATGTGCCTCCGTTCACTCACTCTGCATTTCCCACTTTCTGTCTCTGTTTTTCTCTCCCCTCGCCAGTGCCACCGCATCAGATCCTGGTGTACGACGCTTCGGGACTGGACGTGACCGGTGCGATCGGACCACTGCAGGAAGATGACAACCTTGTACTCACCTGCGAAGTTCGTGGAGGTAAGCGAACGCGACCAAACTGCTAACACTCTTCTCTTGCTGCTGCTGCTGCTGCTGCTGATGCTGCTGATGCTGCTGGGACTGCTGCGGCTGGAACGTGCGCGCTGGATTGAGCCGTGATGGTCTCGCGGCGCGGTCTCGCAGTCATGTCCGGTGAGCCGAGCACCGTAATTGATTGATTTCCGCTGAAAAGCTGGCTTAGGCAGGGATGACCCACCACCATCGCCATCGCCATCGCCATCGTCGTCGTCGTCATCGTCTAGCGGCACTTTTGTCCCGGGTGCCGGACACTGTGTACTTTCAATTTTAATCACCAATGGCTGCCAGTGTGTGTGTGTGTGTGTATATCAGAGAGAGAGAGAGAGAGAGAGAGAGACAGAGAGAGCATTTGAGTTTGCATTTGCTTCCCTTTTTGGTGCTTCCATTATTCATCGGACGGATCGACAGATTTCTTCCCCTTTCCAGCATCTCCCCTGGACATGCCGGGGATGAAAAGTTTTCTCCAACGGGGAATGTGCGCCCTCTCTCTCTCTTTCTCTCTCTGTTAGCAACAGACCACCAGCAGCAGCCACCATCTTTGGTGTTTTCGGACCGATACCAGTCGGTCGATGGTCGAAGCGATAGCCGCAGATAGCCATTACCGCAATGATAGGAACGGGGTTGGTCCGGAGTGTCCTCCAACGGTAGTGTCGGAGGTAGTGACCCTCTACCCTACCCTTAACCACGCCATCGATAAAGATGGCTAAATGAATATTCGATACCCACTTCCGGGCTCCTCTACAGCTGCTGATGGTGGTGGCCGACTAATGCGTTCGAGAACGTGGCCAAAGTTGCTGCGGCCGGTACTGTCTGGCTGGCCCCGAGCTTCCGGTTATTACTCCCCGAGTTGCCCTCTCCCCCCTCTAGAGAGCAAGAGAGAGAGAGTGACTGAACTGACCTATTCCCCCAGCGTTGCCCGAGCCCGAGTACTGGTAGTGTGGTCGATCGAGCTAACTTTTCCGGTAAGAGATGGCAAAGTTTACGAGTTACCGTGTCCCGCATCGTCCGTCCGTCCAACACTCTCCCGGACTGCGGGCACACCGGAACCGAGCGACCGACCGACCGACCGGACTGCAACTGCACTGCACAGCAACCTACCAACCAAAGGCATCGGCCGGGGGTGCAATAAATTGAGGTTAGGATTCTTTCTCGGAACACACTTTGGCCGAGCGCGTAGCGCGTCATGACCGTGCGATGGCGTACGGTGGCCACAGCCGCAACCGTGTTGCCCCCCCCCCCCCCCCCCCCCCCCGGTGGCTTAAGTGGAACAAGAGCACACATACACACACACACACACACACACACTCGGGGGTACAGTTTTTGTCCAGGAGTCCGGGGTGCAATTAATTGAGAAAGGGCTTTTTGCTGAAATAGAGTTCGCAATGATTTACTGCCCGGTGATGGTCGAGTCGCAGCAACCGGTGAGTGACCGAGAGACCCGTTGTCCTGCCTGCCACAACTGTGCGCCTGTGCCTGTGTGTGTGTGCGAGTGGAATTATTGAAAGTTAGTCACTTTGATCGGTAAAGTTGGCCAGCAGTTCCACCGGACCGTGCTGCTGGTGCTGCTGGTGTCCAATTACGACGACGAGTGCCATCCAATATCAGTGCCAACGGATCGATTGAATCCCGTTATCAATAACGAAAGTTGTACTACTCGAGCTTCAACTTTTGCGGCAATTTGCTCCTGCTGCTGCTGGTGGTGGTGGTGATGCTTATGCTGCAATGCACTTGTTAATAGGAAACAAGCGCCGGTCCCGCCGGTCTAGAGGGCAACTGCAACGACGCTGAACTGCTGAACAGCTCATCCGACCAACCATCGGATCATCGGCACAATCGGGCGAGCACAACATTCTCTGCCAATTATTTTATCTCACGGCCGCCATTTTGCGTTGCGGACAAGCAGCAACCACCATTCCGTCCTTTCCGTTTCGTGAGTTTCAGATCAAAGCCGCACAGCGCCTACTGTTCCTACCAGCTGTCTGTGCGGAGGCTTTGACTTGCCCCCCAAAATGGCGGGCATTAGCAACGGGCAACGCATTCAGGCTGGGCTAATTAATTGATGATTACAACACATGCCGCCACAGCAGGCTTTGCCGTTTTTAAACACCTCCCCCCCGAACCAAGGCACATAAATCGTCGTGTCGTTTTGTTGCTTTGCAATTAGTCAGTCTTAATTATCGTCATCGACTACCCACCCACCCACCATCATCATCATCAGCACTGCCACTGTCACTGATGATGACTGTTGTGCACGGTCACCCGGAGTCGCGGCCCAACACACCGCGAAAATGATCGATCGATGGCACCGGCACCGAAAAAAGGGGGGACGACGACGACGACGACACCGTTATTAGCTCGTCTCGTTTGACAGTTCGCTTATTTGGTAGCGAGTAGCGGGGGAAAAGGGGGGGTCTTAATGAGCACCATGGGTGGTGGTGGTGTTGGTGTTAGTGGTGACCGGAGGTTCGGGGTTCATAATTCACTTGTTCGTGCCGTACCAGCCAAACCAAACTCAACCGAACGGAATGTGCTGTTCAGTGCCACCATTCGTTGCGATGATGCTGCTGCTGCTGCTGCTGCTGGTCGTGTCGCTGCTGATAAGCAACGTTCACCTTGCCGCCGCCGCCACCACCACTGTAGCACCGAATTATCCGAACGCTCTTCCGGAACAACTGGTGCAACAGATGCGTACGGCGCGCACCGCTTGCCTGAAGGAAACCGGCACAAGTGATGAGGCAATAGCGGCATTCAACCAACCGGAACCGGTGGTGCCTTCGGAGTCACAATCGCAACCGGCACCGGCACCGGTACCGGCGCGGGAACTGCAGTGCTATATGCAGTGCATGTTCCGGGCGTTCAATGTCACCAAGGCGGACGGGAATTTGGATCTTGTCGAAGCGTACCACACCATACCGAAGCAGTTTAACTCGATCGCCCTGAAAGTGTTCGCCAAGTGTCACTCTCGTGTGGAGGGCGATGATCCGTGCGCGAGGGCGTACTCGCACCATCGCTGCTGGAAGGAGACGGAACCGGCAGTAAGTACCGGCGGAGAAGGGAATTGAACCTCGGTTTGAAGTAACTTTCGTCTCGAACAACTCTCGTTGTCTCGCTCTCTTTCTCTTTCTCTCTTCCTTTCTTTCTATTCCTGTACAGCACTACATCTTGCTTTGAAGACGCTGACTTCGGTCCGACTACTTCGATGGGAATGCGGTACATCTCAATTTTCCTCAACTTCCCGATGATAGCTTTCGGTGACATTCTGCACTGCAATTAGTCCACCATTGCGCGAGAGCAGAGTATGATGGTGCACGAGTATCCGTCGTCTATGCTGGAGCTTCTACCCATCAATGTGCAATGTCGAAAATTCCAAGAAAATGCTTTGTTTTCGGGAACATATCGTTGGGGCTCTTTTGATGCGGAATAAATAGTGCACTTCATTCGGGGAACGGGGGAGAAAGTACGGCAGACATGTGCATTATGAACGAACACGTTAATGTACTCTGCTACAGCTCGTACATGTATTCACTGTCTATTACGTCGAACGAGGTACGGAATATGCTTTTTTCGGTAGCATTCCGTAAACTACATGCACCATATTCAACCCTCGAAAGTATGCAATTTTATCCTGGTTCCTGTTCATGCGAGGAGCAGTATGTATATTGCATTAGCAGTAATTGTTTGATGTCCAGGAAGCTTTTTCCTGCCGCGCTTTTCCATTAAAAACTCGATAAACTTGTGTTACTGCACGAAACACACTCCTTCAAGCCTTCAAATACATCAAAAACAAACGGCTAGGGAAACGTGTTTTCAAGCAGCAGCTGATGCAATACACTCTCCACCAGTTATCTAATTCTGTTGCTTTCCAACTATCTGAAGAAGAATTGGTGGCCGATTATATTACAATCAGCTCACACCCCGCCTGAAGGTTAGATGGACGTCGTTGTGCCTGTTCCGTGCCGTGGCCACGGTCACCAGCGTGGTGCACACCGACGAACCGCCGGATGATGAACGTACCGTCGGTCGGCCGTCACCGAACTTTGAGCAAATTGAAAGCAAATAGGCAAAGTTTTGAGACTGAAGAAGGTCGTGGCCATTACCGTGCCAAAAGCAGAAGGAGCTTCCCCGTGCACGCAATACCCGGACCAAAACGGTGGTAAGGGAAACTATTGAAGTGCATTTTCTATTTACTCGCCTCGACTCGTCTGGTCCCTGGTCTGACAGTTCACCTCGCTATGGGTGTAATGAAGCAATTGAGCAGAATAGAGCACACCGGAAGGACCGACCGGAGCGTGCGTGCCAGGCCTTCCGGGGTTCTTTGTGTCTGGTCGTGGCGTGGCGTGTTCCGCGAACGCGAATCTTCAACGCGAACGAACGCGATAGAAATATCGATCGCGATGCGCACCAGCTCAAAGCAGCCCGTGCAGCGATTAACTTGGCTATAAAAGCTGGTTGGGGATATGTTTATTTTCAAAATGGACCCTTAATTACGTTCACGATTCTTCCCCTTTGCCTGTTTCGGTCTAAATGGTTCGAAAGTTACGAAGCCAAATGTCAGCGTCAGCAGCAACAACGATCACCTCAGTACACCTTGGCGCACGGTTCACGGTCCGATCAGGTAGTAGTGCTGAAAGAGAGGACAGTAAAGCGAAATCATTACCTTTTCGTGTCGGCATTCCAGCCGCGGGCCACGCTCACCACCGGATCGGACATTTTCCAGCATTTGTGATACCAGAAGGCACGCTCGCACAGATCCTTGCCCTTCGTTTTCATACACTTGGCACCCATCCGAAGGGCAAGATCCTCAAACTCCGGCTTAATGGTTTCGAGTAGTTTGCCCAGATGCACCTCGCCCTTGCTATCGGTCAGATTGGAGACCCGGAACATGCACTCCATGTAGCACTTTAGCTTCTGGTCATCCTCAAACACGTCCTCATCGCTGAACCGCTTGACGGCCGCCACACTGACACCGGTCTCCGCGATGCACTGCTTCGCGTACGGTTTGTAGAATTCCAGGGTGTCCGGTGGTGGATAGGTATCGTCACGCCTTGGCGGTGTTCGCTGACATCCGGCACACAGTGCGTACAGCACAACGCACCACGCACCGATCAGCAGACACTTGCTGGCGTACTGCAAACCACTGGCCCTGGCCCTGGTCCTGGCGTGTGTCATGATGCCGCGAGTTCGGTCTCACTACTACCCGTTTACGTTCGTAGCACGGTCGTGGGGTTTATAATCCCAGGTGAAAAAACTGCTGACACTCCACGGAGTCAGTGGTCCGAATGTGCCAAATCACACTCTCCACGCTTTAGGTGATTAGCTCGAGACGAGGCCCTCGATGCGATTCTCGAACAATCCCTAGACCCCGGCCGAGGGGTCTGTAATTATCGCTGAACTGCTGTAGACCCAAAGACCGAGGAAAACAAACAAACAATCGTCACATTTCTTATGTCAATCGGCATACGTCTACCAGGCGGAACGGAACTAACAATTATCGACAAAGTTGAAGTTGTGGAAAAGACGGGGTCATTCCTGGGCCTAACACCTAACGATAGTGCAATTTCGCCCGACAACTGTATTACCAGCAGCAGCACCGTTGACCGTTGGTGGCGTTTAACTTCCACTTGTTTTACCGCGTGGCCTACTATGGGAACAACCGAGAGCCGCCTTTGATGGAAAATACTTGATCTCGAAACGAAACGAAGCGGAGCACATTTGCACCAATCTGGCCAACCTCAAGCATGACTTTTCGACTTTGGCTCAAAGACTAACATAAATAACGAAGATCTGCAAGACCCCGGGTAGGGGGGGGGGGGGTCCCACTGCACTGCTCGTGCTCCAACGAAACAGGCAACATCCGCTTGTCGAGAAAAGGGGCAACTTTTGCGTATCATAACCGTCGAACGACCGTTTTGCACAAGAAACGGCACAAGAGCTCCGCAAGAGGGCGGCCCGAGAGAGAGAGAGAGAGAGAGAGAGAGAGAGAGAGAGAGAGAAGAGCGAACAGTTTTAACAAATCAAGAAATCCCAACATGCACCGCTAGTCCCGCCGCCGCCGTCGTCGTCGTTGTCGTAGTCGTCGTCAAGAAGTCAAGTTGGTTCATTTTCGACTCTTCGTCATCTTTGGTGCTGGTGCCAAGGGTGGTTCTCAGCCTCCGTCCCGGGGTTAGTTGCTAAGTTTGTCCTGCTCGGGAGCCGTGTGGTCCGCAATTTGACGGCAACGATGATAAAGTAAACAACGCAGCTCGATTTTCATAACGAACTTTATGAAGTCGACTTTTGCCAACGCCAACGAGAGCAAAACCCTCTCCGTTTCATCTTCGTCATCGCTCTTCGTCGTCGCTATTTGCGAACCATAAGCTCGCGCTGCGGGGCTTTAGCAGCAAAGGGGTTGAGGAAGGGAAGCCGAATGCAGAAATCTCCGTCTCCGAGGCATCCTGAAGCATCCCGGACGACAACGACGACAACGATGACGAAGACGATAGCACGAGCTGAGGATGCGGCAACGCACCGTAACCCGCGCCGAGCGTCGGACGTCGAAAGGCGCGAGCATGCTTTATCTTTATGATGCTGCTGGCAAGCGGCAAAAATTTAATGTTAATTTTTTGCACCCTCCCCCCGGCCCGCTTGCCTACCGGTACGAGAAGAAGGATTTTCCGCGAAAACAGTGACAGCGATTTAGGATGCGGTTTCCTTTTGGGATATGGAAGAGGGCTCCTGACGCTGGCAGCAGCAGCAGCAATGCCGCACCGTTTTCGCTCATAAAATGTCGAAAGTTCAGAGATTCACGGGGTCGAGCGGTGCCAAGGACCAGCGGTGGTGGGACGGTTAGACCATGGGTTGGTAAATTTGCCTTCGCGACAATACAAATCACGACCTCAAGTGGTGACGCTCTTGTTTCAGTTTTATCTTATTTGTAACTTGGCCTGACGACCTCCTGACTATGGCTGGAACGTTTGGCGGGGCTTGGGGCGCTGTTTAACGCTAACGCGCTCGTTATTTCATCTGTTGAACATTACCGTATAGTACCTAATCGTTTCTTCGTTTCCACCATTTATGGTGATGCTCTGCTGGTGGTGGCGATGACAAACGACAGACGATGTTACGGGAAAGAAAAACATAACATTCCGATAAGTAGTTTCGTGAAGGAATGGTTTATGAGAGAGCAAGAGATAGGGCGTTAATTAAAAGATAACAAGCTATCATTATTCGTCGTTGTTGTAAGAATGTTGATAGTCTTTTGCGTTGAGTATAACAAAAACTTCACGAAAAATTTAATGAACCTCAAACAAACTAAGAACAATCGTCGACATCATTATTATGCAAACAAACCTAGTCTGTAGTTAATTCTTGATTTTGAGTATGAAACATAACTACCGTTGATTAACAAAACTGCTAAATGAATTTTTATCTCAAATGTTAATCTATCTTTTGTCTTAGTTCAGTTTTAAGTCGATGCTACAGTCATTTTTAATTCGTAGATACAGGTATCTTGCTTTCATTCAATTAAAGATATTCCACTAATGCGCCATTTCAATAATAATACCCTTAAGGATTTAGTACACGAATATTCATCATTACAAACCATCGAAGTGACATTTCATTATCTTACGATCATGTATAATTGCAATAATTCTGAGTGTAAACTCGTTTGAAACATTCTGTTTCAATGTCGCGATGGTCTTCCATATAAAGCGACTACAATGCCGTTGTATAGTCGACGTTAGGACATAAACCGGCGTTATGACCATTTAACTATCGTTGACCATGTAGTTGTAAAGCAATTTTGCATTCGTGTTTCAGTGGTCAGTCAGATGGTTGAAATTAAAATTGCATGGCGTCAAATAATGGCGCTAATGAAAGGGTGATTTTTTCTATTCTTTATCATTTAGATAATTGGACTTATTAATGGCTGTTGCTGCACCATTTAAGAGCATTGCTAAGTACATTATACTTCGCAAACTGAGCTGTGAAATGAAGAAAAGTAGCGACAAATACGATTGCTCAATCTCCTGGACTTTTTGGGCGATTCAATCGTTCAACATACAATAAAAACAAATAGTAATCAGAAACAGTAATGTCTACCCAAGAAAATGGGCACGACTAGCACTTCACACAAACTATGTGAAGTTTGACATGGTTCAAGCTGGCAACAACGATCTTGCTCCTGCAACTCAAAACCTCTCTTTTAAATCACTCTCTTTTTATCTTGTTAAAGCAAATTAACGTGACTTTCCAACGCGTGATATCATATACGGTACGACAGCACATCCGGATGTACAACGGTTTCCGTAATCTAAAAGACAAATTGAAGCTAACGCTACAAAGTAATATCCAATATTAGCTAGGCGCCTATGGGGCGAACGCTGCTGTGCCTAGCCCAGCGCAACCATTAAATGGAAAGTGAGTTCCATAATTTGCTCGCTACACAGAACGCGTTAGCACATGCCGTTTCCGGATCCCATATGCTACCGCTGGGCCGGTCGGTCGGTCGGTCATTCAGCGCAAAATTTAATTATGTTGTCCTTTAATAGTATAATATGTATTAATGTATGTAAATAGAGTTTCATGTCTTTGGCCGCCGTTCTGGTTCTAATTTTTCATCCACCCAGCACCCTACACTGCAAACGACCGGACAATTTTCTAAACGAACCAACGCTGTACGCGCTAAACGGCGCTAGCTAGGCGCTAGCCAGCGTAGGCCAGCATGCGTCACAGTTTGCTGCACCGCACCGCACCGCACCGCACACTGTTTGCCGGCAGCAGCGGTCACCTACTCGACATAACGTGGCATAATATGCAACCGGCCTCGAACTAGCGGCCAACCAACGAGCGGTCTCCGAGCCTCGTTGTAAAAACGAGGCAATGCTGCTGCTGCTGCTACTGTTCGGTGGGGTTTAATTGCCTGCCGCCATATTCGTGTTTCGTAATAAAATCTGATTTATTTTCTCCACCTTCGGCTTCACTGGCGTCCCACCCCTTTTACGCATGCACCGCAGTCAGCTGACCAGTCGACGTCGTTGTCGGTGGCCAGCATGTGCAGCATATAAAAATATCTCACGGACACTCCACCGGCCACCGGCATTTGCGCCTCGTTCCCCGTTGTACACGGTGATACTACCTGTGATGGAAAACTTGTGACACGCTACACGATGAAGCATTTTCCACCCACTGCCCACACACACACACATGTACGATGTTTCAGTGCCGGAGGTCGCTTCAGACGGGGCGGAACTTAATTCCGTGTCCGCCCGGACCCCGACACACAGTCATGTAAATTTACAACACGTATCTGATTTTCGTCCTTTCGTCCTACATACCATTCTGCTGCTGCACATGGCCATTGTTGCCGTTGTTGCTGCTGCTGCTGCTGCTGCTGCTGCTGGTGTCCTGGAACAGCATTACATAATGCTTTGCTCATGTGTACGCTCGTGACGCTCGTCCTGGTGCATCCTGACGAGCCGGTCTCGCCTTGCCTTGTAATCCTTCAGTAGCCACACAAACACACACACACACACATTTCTTTTACAGTTTTAATTTTTTTTAATGTGGAATGTTTTGCCGTGAATCCATTTTGCTGAAACAATAGCACAAAAGATAACGCAAATCCTGCGCACTGTGGGGCATGATTAATAGTCCGTAAATTAGCAAACTCTTAAAGCCACGCCACTGAAACTGGCCCACCTCCTGGCCGGATCTCCGTGGTACGCCTCGATGCAAGGTGAGATGATGCGCCACCTCCCCCCCAATTCGTGGCGTGAAGCCGAGTCCGAAAGCCGGTGGTCGGTCGGTCGGTTGGCCCGAAATAAATTATCGTAATTACCAGCGCTAATACGTCGTAATGCTTTGGATACACTTGGCCGTCTTTTTGTGCGCGTGTGTGTGTGTGTCCGGACGGCCGACCGGTTGGCCCTGGCCTTGAGGTGATGGGTCTTTTGCTGCTACCGGGCGTTTCCCATACCTCATCCGTGGTACTGATACTACTGCTGCTCCCCCTTCCCGGCTGATCCACCGGCCGTACATGGTATGATCAGACTTGTAAGCCACCGACCGGGGCCGAAACCGAGCCGTGCAAATGGTCAGCAAATTAATTCTAATGATGGGTATTATATGTCCGGGAAAAACTTTTAACATTGGCGCGAGCGCGCGACCGCGAGAAGCCCAATATGTTGGACGCGGCTGACGGGACCAAGATATTTATTACTAATTTTTATTGCTCCCACCGTGTTCCCAACGCGCGGCCGTACGCGTTTGTCCATCGCATCGTGCCCATCAGTCGGCTGAAGATGGCTAAAGTTTTCCCATTTTTGTTTGTCATTTTAAAAGCATCCATCTGGTGCAGTACGGTGCCGCGTGGCTTGTTATTTATTGTTATAGTTGCTGGGCTCAATGAAATCATCGTCATAAATGTGTGTTTTACCAAAAAGGGAACCACGGTTTAAAGACAAAAGCATAAAATATTATGCAAAGTGATTAAAATTATTCCCATAACTTGAAACCAACAAAAAAAAACACACACACAGAACTCGAACAAAAACGCCAGAAAGAGAGGATCATCATCGATCAGTCGGCTCATGGAGAGACACAAAACATTGCTCCTGTCCGTGTGTCCACTCATTGCAGCACAAACGCTCGGCGCTCGGTATTCATTACCTTTTTCAATTAATAATTCAGAAAACATAACTAACCTGTCTTTCAAACGTCTCTCTCTCTTCCTCCGGGTACAACCAACGTGCCTGTCTTTGTTGGTGTGTGCACTGATGGGCTGGTGTCTGATGAGTATGTAAATTGTTCATTCAAATATTCTCTCCAGGGGGTGGACGAAGTGAAGGTTAAGTTGAAACTTGTGATCCCGGAGCAAAACAGTACAACTCGCCATCGCATACACCTCCACACATATCTGTCCGGCATCCTGTATGGACGCCAGCACATGTGGAACGAACTGGCTGCTAATTTTAAATAATTTGAAACGATGTCGTCATCCCGTCCCCGGAACACTTCGGCGCCTCGCGAAACTCGAGCAAAACGAGCAGTAACGTGTAATGCTACTGCCAGTTACTGTATTGGTTGATTGTGGCCAGACCCTGAAGGGCATGTTGCCCATCCACCTCTGTTCGGTGTTTCGATTCCTTTTTCAACTGCAATCAAACGTACCGTAGTGCTAGGTAAGCACATTTATAAATAATCCCTCATCGATCACCGCGTACATAATAGTGTGCTAGCCATGGTTCCACTGGAAAATGTGTGCTCCTTTTTGCGCTCCGACACGCTGCTAGGTGTGCGTGTACGACGTGCGAACCAATTTCCACCGTTATTTAAATCCATGCAATTCCCGTTTCGTTCCGTTTCTCCGAAATTGTGTTCGCCTCATCGCGTGCCCTAATAATGTACCGCCAACACGGATCCGCTTGTATGGTACGTACCGTTCCCATTTTGCACGAATTGTGCGTTTTCCGGAGAATTGGAAACACTACCACCAGCGTTCGTAGCGACGGTCTATAGCACGGCTGTGCAATCGTGCTGCAACTATCCGTGCCATAATCCGTAGTCCGGGGAACGGGTGCATTGTATTCGAATTTCCATCGGAAGCACTATTCTCGTGAAGTGGTGAATCGCATCGCAACGAATCAGAGTGCAGGTCGAGATTGTTATTTAGTGTGTATGGATCATCGGCACGAACGCGTTAAAATTTATTACTGATTTTCTTGTTAGCGCTTATACCAGAATAGGAGCACCTATTTTTGATATGCTTGTTACATCAACTGGGTAATTCCTACGCAAATAAGCTTGATACCAATGCATATGTTATACCTACGCGTTGTATTGGCTTAGTCTAGCTCTAGTCTAGCTCTAAGTCTAGCTTTAACATTATACAGCTCTCAAAGGTTTTTAAAACTGTCCAAGGAATCTACAATCGTTGATAAGAAGGAATAATTTTGAATTCACCAGGATCTCACTTAAACTTGCTGTAGACTGATCAAAATTTAATCAAATCCAAAACAAAAGCACTGCATAAGATTCGTAGATATGGTGTTGAACCGAAACCAAATAAAATAAACGACATACGAGTACATTGTCATATATTGATCACAGTCGCAAAACTTACACTGTTACAAGCCATTAAATATCAGTAAAACGACTAAAGGAATGTAAAACTTCTGACATCGTTTTAGTTATCTCTCCTAACCAAAGTAATATTCAAAATAAATAAAACGCAATACAAAACCTGAAAACGATTATCACATTAAGCTGATTAATTAAACAATTATTTGCTTCTTTAGGCTTCCGAGTAGTACAGAAATTAGTCAGAATGATTTCTGTTCTGAAAATCTCATCCATGATATGATATTGGTCGGTAATGTCACAAAATCTCAAACGACTTGCCTTCTGCTAAGTGGATTATGAGCCAATGCATGCAAAAGAAAGACACACAGTGAATTGAAATGTCCGCGACGAAGATTCATAAGATATTAGAAATAAAATGTCGGATATATTAAATTATTTAATAAGATAAAACAATTGATGAACCATTAAAGCAATA
>NC_064874.1:42214402-42224402 GCF_943734745.1 Anopheles darlingi
GACAGCTTCTTTCGTTTGATGTTGCTGGACGGAATCGTTGGTCGGTCGGTCGGTCGGTCGGTCCCCGGGTTCGTGTAAGACCCACCCGGACCGGAAGCACAATTTCACAAATTAAAATCATCATTCATTCATTAAAATATGCAAATAAATGGTGCTGCTTGCTGCTCGCTGGGGTAGGGAGCGGGCAGTGGGACCCCGGGAGCCCGGTGAGCGCCCGGAAGCGCGTGATTATGTTCCATCGTGATGCCGTGATTAGAGTTTCGGTCAACGCAAACGTGAAGGAAGAGGAGAAGGAGGACGGCTTTCCGCATCACAGGGACCGGACTGACCGGATGCGGGGGAGACGGGGAGAGAAATTATTTCTAAATTTCTCACTCAACCTCACTCAACTCGCAGCTCGCTTCGATCGTTGGCCAAAGGCATCTTTCCCCCATCGAGCCACGAGCGATGATGAGCGATGGAAGCCGTTTAGCTGCCAGACGACGATGTGAATGGGTCCTTTGTGCAACGCCAGCCACCAAGCAGGTGGTTATTATTATCATTTTGCGGCATTGTTCGAGTTTCACGCATATTTAAGGATTCTTTTCCTCTGGAAGACCCCCGCAAATCCCTTTGGAAGCAGCGATGCAGGACTCTTTCATTCAATTGTTTAAGATCGTTTAGATTAACGACGCGGTCCAAGAGATGAATGGTGAGTTGCCCGGGTTGGGTTGAATGAAACCATTCACCGAAAGGAGGTCTTTTTGATTGGCGTGAGTGCCTGAAGTAGGAACGAACAGAATATTGACCTTGACCTTTTGGCCACAAGATGATGGGCCTCTTGACTGCTGCTTGTAATCTGCAGAAAAGTCTCGTCGAGAACCTTGTCGGGAATGTTGAATGTTGCTACCTCTATGAATCCCTATGCTGCTTACCTCACAAGTACAAATGCGGGAAGTGCACGAAACGGACAAAGCGCTGTTGCATTCCTTCTGAATATCGTCTCATCATCTTCTGCATGCACTCGTTGGCAATCCGTTGTTACCTTCGAAGCATTAACACCAACAAACCTCAATTAATTAGATTCATCATCTTTTCCTTTATCTTTTCATAACCATCCGTATGAATGCTAAGGGCCAACCGGTAACGCAGAACCTGACGTCGGGCATCATCATTTCTACGCGGTCGCTAGTGCTACAGCGCGTCGGTCGGTTTCACTCCGGTAGCTACGCCTGTGCCGCCGCGAATGATCGCGGAGAAACGCAAAGCGATCCGGTGGCTCTAAAGATACACTGTAAGTACTGCTTGTTGAGTTAATTAATACATACATAATTTTTGCATTGCGAGAACATAATCTAGCCTATTGAATGTACACAGCCCGTGAGCTTCGTTTTCTAATGAATAAGGAGCTGCACAAGGTGACAGTGTTAGCATTACTCTACTAATAGACTTCGCAACAACCCATGGTTTTAGCTTCGTTGAATTTCCAACAACTCATAGGCGCGTGGCACACTTGACCCAGCAACGGAATGGCAAACGGAGCCGAACCCTAGAGTTGAGTTTCTTTTCGTCGTAAGTCACAAAAGGCAGCGCCTTAATTAGTGTGCAACTACTCAAAATTTGCACAAAAAGTCTCCACCACATGATGAAGTCACCACCGTCGTTGAAAGTGGTTCTTTTTTTCCGACGAACTCAACCCTTCACATCATCAGAGCAGCTCAAGTTCGTTTGCGGTACTTCCCAGCTTGCCTATAGCTGGTATCATGCTGACCTGTTTTTCCGACCTGCTCTCGTCATCATCATCAGCACTTCACCGGAGGAACGAAACATCATAGCCATTATACTGTTGATAAAACGAAAGACATCATTATGCCGAAAGGATTCCATGTTGTGACCGATGATAAGCTTTCGGAACGCTGAACTGAGAACGCAACGCAGAATCGCCGCGCACAAAGCGAAACAACAAACTTTCGCACAAAACTCTGGCAGAACTCGGAAAACCGCCGATGGAGTGCTTGGTTTGATCCGATCAAACGCCCGCCCAACGTATCGGTGTGTCCGAAACAGTCCGACTTGGCATGGTTCATGGGCCTTCATCACTCCCCGCATTGACTGCAACCGTTTTCCAGCGGATTTCCGGCGGAAAAGGAGGGCTTTAATACACTAATTAAGCCCTCTGTCCCTGTTGAGGGCACATCATCAAACGCAGATCAAAGACGGTCCGCCTGTTCTGGTGCTGTTTCCGGCTAACTGCGTCCACGTTCGATTCATAAGGCAAACGTCTATAACATACAGATCCATGGCACTCATGGGAACTGTGAGGGAATCCCAGATTAACCATCCACGCCAATGACGTTGCTTATGGTCGCCGTCCTCGGAGTAGCCCGTAGAAGGCATCGTGGCGTGATTACATTGCAAAGCATGCAAACCACAAGCCCTAATGAATCGGAATGTTTCGCATTCGTCTAGCGTGGGTTTACTTAGAACGCGCATCCGAGTGCTTAGTCTGCGTTTCACAGAAATAGTAGACAGAAATGCGAGAACAAAACAAAGCTGCCAAACCACCAAAAAGGGAAGAGATCGGCATCCTTGGTGAAGGTAGACACAAAGGTCACACAGGCGAATGGCGCGGTGACATTTCCTGGGAATGGGAGCGGCACACATGCCTGACTAACTTATATGAAACGATAATATAAAACAAAACTTGATCAGAATAAGATTAAAAACTACCTCTAACACTTTAGTAACGGAATGGTTCGCTGCACCACTACTACCAATGATCAACTCAGGGAGCAGGCGCTATTGAAATTGCTACAATATTCCATAATGGATCATCAAATTCGTCAAAATCATTTCGATAACCATTGATATCAATCAGAAGAGACTTAAAATGTGTTGCTATACTATTGAAGTTACGTAATAATGCGCTTGCTTCCATTTGAATATGTCAGAACGAATATGTCACATTCACAGGAGGCCTTGACCCTCTTGGAACTCGGTAATTCATGCAGTGATTAGAAGAATTATTTGACGAGTTCATGATCCAAATATTTCTGCAAATGCAGACATCCACACTTATCAGCATATCAAAATTTTGCTCTATCAGTGCTATGTTTGTTCCATACATAGCATTACTGGTTGAAATATTGAAAGAAAATACTTTTAAAAGACTTATGACGAATGTTATCAATGTAATGCACTCGAGGCAGTCGTGCGTTTATAGGAAGTTTACCACAACGACCACTACGTAAACACCCGGACAACTTTCATTGATTAACTTTCTGCTGTGCAAACGTGGGAGCTGTAATGCACATCGTATCATGCGAACGAAACAAGCATAGTTCATTGATGTTGCATTGTTCGATAAGAGAAGTATCGCAGGCAACGCAGCATTCATCAAATAGACACCCACCTGACCCAGCAGTCGGGTGACGATAAGATTCGTCATTTTGTTCGCCAAGAATGTCAATATTCATTCTAGCTCGGCAACTGCAATTACCGCTCCCGTTTGCTATCTGCTCTGGTGCCGGGGGGCGGTGGAAGTAAAAGTTGCAGTAATTTTTCATTTCCCTTGCAGTCCCGGGTTCACGGTTCGTCCCGTTCCCAATCTGCACGATACAGAACGACGCACGACGGTACATTACAATAGTCACACGGGGGCATCATCCGGAGTGGTGTGCCCCAACACTCATATTAATGAGCTGACAATAACACTCACAACTATGAACACTGCACGAAAACCGGAGACCGTTCCGTTCCGTGCTGCTCGTTGTGCAAAAGTCCGGACCTCGAACCCTACTCCCGGGTTTCTGGCGACGAGGCGAGGAAAGGCGTCAAGTAGTGCAATAAAACTTAATAACGAAATAATAATTAATGCTTCACCCTCTCTCTCTCTTTCTCTCTCTTTATCTTTGGGAGGGGGGTGTCTGGTCTGGTGTACACCAGGAATACAAACACCAAACACACTCGCCATCTGTACGGGCTGTAAACTTTCCGATGTTACCGTCGTGTCGTGCCCAAAAGCATAACCCAGCACCAACACCACTCACCGCCACCATTTTGAAGGTACCATTTGGCCCCTTGGTGCTGATTGTCCGTTTGGGGTTCCGCTCGAATCATGGCCGCCGCCGCACACAATTGTGTCTGAGTTCATCATGGGTGGAGTGTAGCGGAAGGTGGGTTGAGCATTGTTTTGTGATGCTATCTCCTCGCACAGCATGATAAGCGATGCTCGGTCGGTCGGTGCTATTATTGTCGGTTCTATTGATCAATGAGGTTGACCAGCTTGCCAGCGAGCTCAATTATGTGTCACTCGTCGAAGTATTGTATCGAATGTAAATTTATTCATTCGAAAAACTCGAAATTACCTAATTCTCACTCAACCACTAACCACCGAACCACTCCATTGTACACTGTTGAAACAATATGGTAGTTTCTTGGAGTACCACCAAAAGAAAGTCCACTTCATCCCGGTCAATGTCGTCCTGTGTCTGGCTACGATGTGCATAACTGGTTCAAGTCCAATTTAGCGCCCCGCTCCCGGCGGTGTGCCCGAAAGTACATAAAATGTGCCAAACTTCGAGGGCGCCGCGTTGTTACCATTTCATGAGTTTCATGACTCGTAAACAACTCCTAATCGCACGGCGGGTTAAGGATAACGGCAGAAAACACTCCCTGGCGTACGACCAATCATAACTATATTAAAAACAAGAAGCGAACGACGAAGTAGGGTAAAGACACTCTCGACTCGAATCGACTCGTCCTACCCACCCTCAACCCCCGGGGAGGAGGAGGGAGTTAGAGCCCAGCTGCGCCAACTCGCTACGCTTCGAACAGTGAAGCGGGAAAGTTGGTGCAGCTGGTGCTCCGGCCACATACTACACACACAGACACACACACAGACACACACATCGAGCGGAACACACGCTACTAGATACGCGCACGCACGAACAGTCCAGCTCTGCCGAGCAACCAGCATCAGCGCCTCCTTCTCTTCCTCCGAGTCCTGGTCACACGTTTGACAGTCGTTGTCGCCGTCGGTCTCGTTGGCTAGCAACGACCACCGTCGTCGTATCCTCGCCTGCTGCTGTACCGTCCAGCACCGCTTCATTCGCTTCATTCCATGGCTCTTGGCAAACTTTGGACATTTGTTCAAAGTCCTGTGTATCCTATTCCCCATTGTGTGTGAAGCCTTTCGACCGCACGACACACACACACACACACACGCTCTCTCTCATATGCGAGCCCGAAAAACCCGATAGCTCGGTGGTGGCAAAGTTTGGGGGAGAATTCTGTGATGCACTAAGCCCCAGTAACGGACGAACACACAAACACACAGACAGAGGAACGAGGACACATTTTTGGATGGTAGTGTGGGGGGAGGAAGGGATTTTAACAAACTCCAGCGAGAGTAATTAGCTCCGCCGAGAAGTCTGTGTTGTGGGGGCTCTCACTGGGCACTAACAAGGCTTGGTTCTCGGTTTGGTGCCAACCTTTCCCGGACCCTTTGATCATGAACGAAACCTCCCCGAAATTTTCATCTTCCTGCCACATGCTGATGCTGCTGCTGCGGCTGCTGTAAGTTTTCTTTACCTCAAAGTACCAACCACCACTACACCATGCGATCCATCAATTAAAAGCCAATAAGGTTACGAAAACTGTGTGTGGTGTACAATCGCCAGCCGCCATTCTAATTTCACTAATTTGCTTATCAAATTACGAAGACTATTCACACACCCATCCACTGCACTCTCGCTCGGTGGCAAATGTCATTACTTTGATTCACTTAACCGCGACCAAGTGCAACATGCAACAGCGCCTAGCGCCAAACCGTGCATTCGTTTGCCGCCATCACGGCCGTGTGGTGATGGCAGCAGCAGCAGCAGCAGCATAATACGACATTGTTGCGGCACTCCGTTGTTGCTGCAACGGGCAGTGTTGAGCGCGTTCTGCAGCTTTGCTCATGTTGGCGACCGTTTTTTTCCTTCCAATTTTTCTATGTTTTCCCCGTTACCTCTTCACGCGATACGGATCGTGGTCCGCATCGTGGTCGTCCCTTCCAGGACCCATTAACCAAGCGGCAGCAGCAGCAAAAATGTGCTCCAGTGCTGGGACACACACCAAGAGCGCACCATAAATATCAACCACGACGCGAATTTCACTTTTAATTGTAAAACAGCGCCGTGGAGTGCTTCCGGTAGTAGTAGTACGTGCCACCGGGCACCAGGCAGGACCGGTCCACGACGGAGCGCCAACACCAGCACACCGCCAGCGGTAGTGGCTGCAAATTTTAATTTCGGGCTTTCGGGCGCTCGCCGAAAACAACATCATTGCCCATTGTCATACCAACTGCTACAGCCCTCTCCACTCCCGGAAAATCGGGGCAGGATGGAAGGACGCCGCAACATTCGTCTCTCACTTGTTCTCTCTCTCACCCTCTCTCCGAGCTCTTGCTCTAACGAATCACAAGCAATGCAGCTGGGGCAGCTCCCGGGTACACGGACACTTTGCTTGTCGCCGCTCTCGTTCCCGGTTCCGGGGCCCCGGTTTCTAGCGACGGTGGCGGTGGTGGTGGCTGGAGGGAAAAGTTTCGAATTTCCGCTAACCGCAACATTACAACCCGGGCAGAGCCCTGCGTCCATGCCAACGATGCCCGCGTTTTGCTTCTTATTTTTGGTGTGGCGTGTACCAAATTATTGTTGTTGTCGATTTTGCCTTTTATTTTTGTTTGTTTGTGTGCCGGTGTGTGTCGGTGTGTGTGTCGGCATTCATTCCGTTCCTGCCGGTGGCAAGCTGGTGTCTCCGGGAGTTGTTGGCACAATACAAACCGCTCTGTTTTGTAGCAACGCAGCAACTGCTCGGAGATGCTGCGAGCAGTAACCAGTCACCATGGTTGGCTGTGGCCGTTCCCGTGGGAACAAAGGCGAACGAGCGAACCGTGACACCCTCTCGCGAAGCACTCGGCTCTCAAAAGCAAGCTAAAGACGGCACTAGCGCCACCCTCTAAAATCCACCCCAAGCCCCCCGGGGGTGGGGAGTGTTATTCATAATCGTAAAATTCACTTTAACACACTCCCTGGCCCTGGCTGGCTGGCTGGTTGGTTGGTTGGTTGGTTACTGGTTGGTGTGTTGCGTTCCGGGTTGCTCCGTTGGTTGCCAGGCGCGCCACCGCAGCTCGACCTCGACCACCTCGACCAGTGTCTGTCCTGTTTGGCGCGTTTTGGTGCAGCATCACTATCTCAACCTGACGACAACGCACCCACCCACTGCCCACGGTGGTTGGTGTGTATGAATAAAAATGAATAAATTAAATGTTTTGCGAGACCCACAAAAGTCAGTTCGCAGACAAGCGAAGAGTTATTTGCCTCCCGGTTGCCGTCCATGCTCATCGCTTTCCTTTTCTTTCTTCTTCTTCAATGCATTGCAGTTGCGCCGGTTTGCATATCAAACAGTATCATGATCGTCGGTGCATCGCTGGACGAGACGGTACCGGTGCCGTGTCACGTAGCGGCCGATCCGCTGGACGTGTCCTTTGATTGGAACTTTTCCAATAGCGGCGAACGGTTCGAGGTGGCCAGCGGCCAGTTCAATCTGCTGCAGGACTTCCACTCGGAGGGCATCACCCAATCGCGCTACGATGCCGACGATGACAACTCAGGTAGGTCACGTCACGGTACCTCACCTCACCGCAACACCCCAGGCATTCCCGCCATTCCTACATCGTGATGTCTTTATAAAAATAATCATCATAATCAGGCGACTGTTCCCCTGTCACGTTCGTCGCGGTGCAGGTCGTGGAAGGTGGTTCCGTTGTTCCATTGTTTCTACGACTGTCCTTCCTTCCGTCCGTCTCCGTCTTTACAGAAACGATCTACGAGCTGCTGTACACACCGAAAAGCGAACGGGAGTACGGGACGCTGGCGTGCTGGGCAAAGAACTCGATCGGTAAGCAGATCGAACCGTGCCTGTTCCAGGTCGTTCCGGCAGGTAAGCTATTATTGACGTCGATTGACTAACTCGCTGCAGCAGCAGCAGCAGCATACTATCACTCGATTATGTCCCCTGCAGTGTGCCAAAAAGAAGGGGAGGGGGAGGAAAGCGGTTCTGTGTCAATGAAATTCCGAGGAAAGAAATGGATTCCGTGCCAACCATTTCAATGGAATGTGTGCCATCTGTGAGTGTGTCTCTCTTTCTCTCTGTCCCCCTGTGTGCTTCGTCAATTGTTTTGAAGCATTCGGCGGATGCCAACGGACGAACTTCATTAGCTACGAGTAATTATGTATCGCTGCTCAGCATGGTATCTAATTAGGGATGGAAAAGGATTTCACTGATAATGGAAGCTATTGTTTGGAATGTTAGTGATGAAAAACGGGGATGTGCATTGTTTGAAATTGGCCTCGAGCACTCAATGCTCGTCGTTCGTTCTCCACCCAAGTAGGAGGAAAATGCATTCAAATTCAGTACCAGTCAGCATTCATATACCTAATTATGAGTTCGTGTCCGACGATAATCCTTCTGTTTCTACAAAATACCTATTCGAGGAGCCCCTTTCCCGACAAACTAGAATTAGACGATGTAATGCGGTGTATGTCCTTTTTTTTGCCAAGCCAAACTTGTTATTTCAGTTTTAATCATCTTCTCAGTTTAGTTAGAGAATTTCAAAAACGGTATACTACTATTCAACTTTTTTTTTCTAGGAAGCAAATCTAGGAACAAAAATAGAAATTTGAGTAAATCATGGGTTTTCCTTGAAATTTTCTAATAAATTAGGATACAATAGTTGACTACAGAGTATCCTAATGATAGAGTATTTGATAAGAAATATGTTTAATGGTTTATTGTTATTGAAACTAGCCGTTTTACTCGATTTTATACGAGCATACGGTTTTATATCAACTAGCAATCATTTTTTATACCTTTCTTATCGATTTTGGTACTGTTTTGGTGGTAACAGTTTCATTATTTTAGCTAGCGAGCGTGGAAGTAGCAGGATACGCCGAGCAGAACAAACAAATAAAAAAAAACGTTTGTGATTTAAAATTTCAAGCAGTACAAAGTCCACGGTTGAACCTTAACAAATTTCCAATATTTGTAACTGTGCCAGTAACAAATTCTTCCTTCGTTAAAACCAATAAGCTAATGGTCACACAGGATCCGAAATCCGGCTGTTAAAAACTCAAATTAACCCCATTAATCTCAGTGCATATTGAAGCATCAACGGTATTATGTACCGTATCACGATATTAATCGAAATGGTCATGATACGGGACGAAAACGAATTTGAACTATTTTGTTTCTTTTTTACTCAACAAAAAAGCTTAGATGATTTTGCAAAACAGTTGAGGTTTTAAACGATCATAAGTAACACACCAATTCCAATGCAACTGCTTCTCTTTCTATCTACACTCTACTTCTACGATCACAAACCACCGTTTGAACTCTCTAATTACTCACTATGGATCCAGAACTGGCCCTGCTTCTTATCCAATTTAGCTCAATTGTGGTTCAAATCCATTACTTGCCGCACGGACGACCAGCTAATGAGACGTCGTCTGTTCGATGTCCATTTGACGCAATCCAACATAATTGACCGTGCAAATAATATCTCTCCCTTCCACTCTTACTGCCACACTCTTTCATTCGCTGTCTCTCGGTACTCGTCGAACAAAAGTATCCGATAAGCTATCCAATGTGATCTCCCTTACTTTACATAAATATTGAATTCCCAGTCATCACTGGCCGGCCGGCCAGCCTGCTGGGCACAAGAACGGAGCAGCAGCAGCAGCAATGGCCTCTGTCATAACGCTTGCCGCGGTGCTCATTGTCTTGTCAACTTTTGGCGTTTTCATCGCCATGATTGCCACACTCACGGTGAACACTGACTGCGACCGAAGTGACTACGCGGTAACCACACTCCCCGGGAACCGACGAGAACCCAACACCAACAACAGAAGAAGAAGAAAAAAAACCCCGAAATGCCCAAAATGCGGAAATGTTTCTGTCACGTTTCTTCATTAGGATC
>NC_064874.1:42229402-42319402 GCF_943734745.1 Anopheles darlingi
ACTACGTGGCACCGGCAACATGCTGCCAATCTCATATGTCTATCCTCATTCATCCCGGGGATCGGTTATTGCATCGGCGCTGCTACGGATGGCGCGAAAACTTTCCACCCCTTCGTTACAATGAGCGTGTGTGTGTGTGTTTGTGTGGCGGATTTGAGCAATTTCCCATCGGTTCAACCCCTTTTCACATGCGATCGGTGCTCCAACACACACACACACATCGTTTCGCCGCATACATGTTGCTTTGAGCCGGAAATAGCATGACGCCGCCTCGGTCGCCAGGCGGAACGAGGGCTCTGTCTGTCAGTTTGGTGGAATAATCAACGACATCTCATTAACCGTTCGATGGAGAAGCGCCGGTTGCACCATAGTTTTCCCTTTGGCCGGAGAAATGTTTTCCATCCTCACAAATTCGACGTTTTGCATACGCCCTCTCGTGTCTCTGTTCGTATGTATGTATGTTGTGATGGAAAATTAATTTATCCTCACAATTTTGTCGGTCGACTGGTGAAACTTTTGCTTTCCCGGTGCCGGCGCCGATGCTAAGGTCCGCACCTACGGTCTTAGTTTTGGCGAGCACTCGACAGCAACAAGCTAACAAACCGGAAGGTAAAGAGAAACTTTTTTTTGCTTTTTGTTTTCCCTTTCCCCGACCGAGATCCGAAACACAAACCACTCCCCCACCCCCCTTTCCTGCTGGCTGGTGTGGAAGCTGAAGGCCGTGGCGCACATTTTGTTTCCACTAGCGGGAACAGAGTGACCGAGAGAGAGAGGAAGAGAGAAAGAGAGATCTGGTTTGTGTCTTTTCAGTGCTTCAGTCAGCGCTTCAGCACCAGCTCTACTCGTGGTGCTATTCAAAATGGCACCAAACCGGGGGGGGGGGGGGGGCGAGCTGCTCATCGCGTGCGATTCATGGCGATGTTTAACCGGAGACCGAGGAGCGTAGACATCAAATAGAATGTTTTCGCAATTTTCATGCACCCACCACTCCAGCCCGCTTTTCCCCCCGCAAACTTTGTCTCATCACTTCGTTTGCGTCACTGTTTCTCTTCCTTCGTTCACCGCTCGCTTCGCTTTGTTGTTGTTCGTTTTTTATTTTGTTTTGCTTTCACTTGTTCATGTTGCCCCCCAAACACACACACACACACACACACAGACAGCAGAGGAGCACTCGCTCAACATTCACTTCAATCTGCACTACCTCCCGACCTTCCGGCCCACCAAAAACCAACCAGCACCCGCCCCCGTTGGGTGCGAAAAGTTATCACTCACTTTTCCTAACGATGTAAACAAATTTTCCGATGATGTGCCCATCACGCAAATACACGCTCGAGTGGTCGAGACGCGGATGACGACGTCG
This sequence comes from Anopheles darlingi, assembly GCF_943734745.1. NCBI lineage: Eukaryota > Metazoa > Arthropoda > Insecta > Diptera > Culicidae > Anopheles > Anopheles darlingi. The sequence continues at coordinate 42,230,763 of NC_064874.1, forward strand.
CTCGGCAGCTCGGCTGATGACCACGCCGACCACCATCACCACCACGAGTCGCGTCTCGCACAACGTTTCCACCTTGCTCGATAATGATGAGGCTGATGGAGGCGCACGGTCGTCGATGGAGGCGCCTAGTACCTGATGGAGGCGCATGGTACCTCACATTTTTTTCACTCACTTTTCGCTTCTTCTCCCTCGTCGTGAGCCATCAAATCGATCCACGGTCGCTGAGGAAAAAAGTTTGCCATTCGCCTACGACCGCTGCGGTTGCGACGCGCGACAGTTCGGACCCCACCCCCGGGGTACGGTATGAGGTTCCGAAATTTCCTGCGGAATAAACAGTTCATCCATTTATTCTGCCCTCCCCACCAGACAGCGTTCGAACCGTGTACGTGTCACACACACACACACACAGACACACACACAGAAATAGGCTGTGTCCACTTATCCTATTTTCGTTCAATAAAGTCCACCACCAAGAGGGAGACGCTGGTCAAAAGATGAAAAGTTTTCTTGGCCGCACTCGCGTGTCGCCGGGAGCCTGCCGGGCATCCACCAGAAGGATAGGTGGCTTCGAGAAACGAAGTTTGAGTTTTTCTTTTCTTTGCCTTTGTGGCCCGGGGCTTCCGATTCGAGGAAGAGCATTACGCGAATGAGGGATGAAGGGCAATGCAAACACACCGCAACCGCGACACCATCCCAGCACGTGACCCTCTGGATGGATGGCTGGCTGGCTGAATGTCAAGTTGGTTTTAGCCGCGTAGCGTCGGGAACGCATCGCCGGATCGAAAACATTTTTCATCCAATCCGCTTTATTAAGCTGCTGCTGGTGCTGTCGGTACTGCTGGTGCTGGTGCTGCTACTGCTGAAAGAGCACCATGGTACGGAATACGTGAAGCCCTCATTCAACAACATCTGGTTAGCACCGTTCATCGCTATTCAGTCATGAATAATCAATCAATCGGTACCGATCGGTGTTCGTGCACCCTGGCATGTCTGGCCTAGCCAGAGCTCTGCTCAATCGACAAGATGATGATGATGATGATGATGATGATGGTGATGTTGTTGCCACCTTCTGCGTGCCACTCGTCAACTCGTAGTGGAGGGTTCGGGAAAGGTGTCGAGCAAATCCCGACAGTGCCGGCCAGCACTTTAAATCAACCGCCTCTGACTAAGACCTCTGCGTAGCACACACACACTCAAGGCCTTTCGATAGCAAACGTTTGCACATTCGCTTCCTGCTTTCGGTTCGAGTCCGGTCTCGGGAAAATTTTCCTAACCAGAACCATCGCCACAACGGATGCCGCTACCGATGGCCGTAGTAGTGCCTGCGGTGGCGAGAACACAAAAAAGGGATGCCAGAGGAGGTGTGCAAACGACGCCACTATCGCGGTTGGATTTCGATTGGCCACGAACCACACAAACCAGGAAGCGGGAGAGAGAAAAATGGATGCTTGTACCAAGCAGCGACCACAACGCGTACCTCCGCGTACGCGATGCTTCCCGGGGCGTAGAGGTGTGCGATATTTTCCACGAGGTATCCTTCAATAAGATAAATGATTCTCCACACTCTGAAGCCACACACACACACACATCGCGTGGCCGAAAGACGCCGCCGCTACTTCAATCTATCCGGCGAAAATCCGACGAAAAGCGACGAAGCAGAGGAGTCTTCGTAGCACTAACCCGAAAACGAACGCCAACGAACGGGCTCTGTTTAACCGAAGTGATTTATTTAATCGCGCACCCTCCCTCCAGAGCTTCTCGGGACCGCCAACCGCTCCAGCCGGTCAGCAGAGCAACGAGAGCACCAGAAACATAACCATAAGCATCGTCTTTCGCAAAGACACTATTCCCCTGCCAGTGGGCCAGATCTTTGTAGGACCGGAACACCGGTCCAGCCGGTACGTGGGAAGGGAAGTGGCCACTTTCATCGTGAGCCCAGCAGCGGGATGATTGGCCCGACGAGGAAGGAGTGGTCGGCTCAGTGGTGATTACTGTTAGCGGTAATAGTAAGTTATTTATAACATACAGTACACCAATCGTTCACTTTCGGTCGAGGTCCATCGAGTGCTGCTAGGAGTTCAACCGCTTGGCGCTTGGCGCTTGGCGGTTGGCTATATGTCGGGGTATCTGCTAGCTGATCGGCAGCCAGTTATGCTGCTACCGGTATTTTCACTAATTCCATTCCGGCACATCCTCACACATTATGGATGGGATGTGGTTTCGACGAAGTAAGTAACTTTTACGAACCATCGGAAGCAAAAGAGATTTTAGAGAACATCAGACCGTTCTGCTGTACGACGCATGTCCGGCGAAGGAGTTCTGATGAACCCCCGATTCAATCAACAGGTTAAAGTTTGTCTGGATTGCAGGGCGAGGGAAACAGTTTTCCGATTTTCCGATTTAAAGCCTGTACCAGTTAGAGTCTGCATAAAAGTCTGGCAAAATTAAGTCGAACAGTTCTCAACATTTTCCTGGGATCTCTTAGCGTGATCTATTCTACAGAAAAAAAAAACTCACGACAGACGTCATGACAGCTCGACAAATATGTTTGTGAGAAGGTTTCGACGTCTTATAACGCCAGACAATATCCAAATAGAACCTCTTAGAAACCCGGTTTGATTCTAATCAAACCCTGGTAATCCTTGGAAGGAAGCTGTACCAACAAATGTTGACCGGCTTCATATCATGCATTTTGACAAATATCAGGAACCATATTTGTCTGTGCCAAACATTCAGGGAATTTAAGGAAAATTCTAGTTCATTTATACCGACAAAATTACGTGTAAGCGATGATTTGGGCACAGGAAAGGGTCCGCAGACATGTATTTTGTCTTTAATTTTCCTCCAATGATCCTGTATCCTGTTGGCATGATTGAGGTAGCAAAAATTATCAATCCAATAAAATGTCTGGATTTTCGTTCCATCCATTTGGACCATTATCAAAAGTAATCTTAAAAAATGTATCAAAAATGTATAAAAACCTGCAGAACTGTGCCAACACTTTTTGGGTGATGTCAAAGTAAATGTTGAAAAAGTCATATAAAAACTAACGAATTGTTATTTCTGGAAGGGAATGAAAAAACACCCCACCTACAAAATCACACCTTTTATTCTTTTTACGCCATTTCTTGGCTACCATATGACCTATTTTGAGTGTTCAGATTCTAACTGGAACAAACTTGATGCTTGTGCCAGGGATTCGAGATTAGATCGGATTGAAATGAAGAAACATTTGCCACATTCAACAACTGGAACTATATCTTCCCTTGCTATAAGCTGCTCAAAGGCTCAATTTCAAGCACTTTTCAAGCCGCTGCCGATGCGTGTGTGTGTTTTTTTTAATGAAAAACATCAGAAGAAAACACCAAACTGAAGGCCGGCAAACCGGCGTCTAAAAGTTGGTAATCAATTCCAACTTTTAATCTCTGCACACGAGTGCACACCGTGCGTGCGTGTGCGTGTATGTGTACTCGAAGGATTTCTCCTCAACCCTCTACTATAAACTTTGGCAGCACAACCGGTCGACAACCAAACGCCCGGGCCCGGCTTACGGGCGGACAAACATTTGCTCTGTCTATTCGCCGATGGCTCGGTATTAAGCAAGAAGCGGTTCGAATCATGATCATTGGATCTGAGAATAAACCCGAGAAACGTGGTAGAGAGTGCGTAAAAAACAGAAAGCTCGAAGGCCGAAGAAAATTGTCACTTAATTCCACCAACAACATATTTTACCCCCTCCCACGTTCATTGTGACACCATCGTGACACCATCGTGTCACGCCAGAGGAAAATATTTGAACAATAAATTGCTTCAAAACTTTCCACACTCTCGCTCGCTCTCTCTTTCTCTCTATATCTCTTTCTCCCTCTCCCTCACCGCGCTCCAGTGAAGTCTCGTTGCGCGCACGGAATGCACTCCATTTCTTGACAATTCGCTTGGTGCTCATCCAGGCCGCCCAAAAACCACCAACCTACGGACCGTACCCTCTGTTCTCCGATCACTGACAGCGAGCCGTTCGCGATCGATAAGCAGCGGCACGTATTTAGAAACCTCCGATCGCCGTCCTCACGCCTCGTTCCACCGGAGGGGAGCGTTAATTTTTATGTACGTCCCAGTGGCCACAATCCGCGCACACAATCCTCCGCTGCTGCTGCTGCTGCTGCCAGTCGCTGAGTGTCCGGGGACCCGTCCGGGGACAAGTTTTATTGCAGCTCGGAATTGGTTTCCGCCAATCTCGCAATGGCGGGTCCCCGTATTGCAATTAAAAAGTTTTACATTTTATACGCGGCGCGCGCGCGCGCGCGCGACTCGCACCGAGCGAGTCTCCTGACGTCTGACGGGTGCCCTCTGTTGCTCCTGCTCCCACCCTCCTGATCGTTCGGTGGCATCGGATTTGGCATCGGCGATGGTGGTTGAATGGAGTGGCAGCGGAATGGTGGAGATGATGGAAAAATGCTCAACTTTATCCATTCGAAATCCCGCGCGGTTCATTACTTATTCATGTCCTCCATTCCGTGGGGTGTTGGTGGGGGTGGTGCTCTTTTTGGGGGGAGGGAGGGATGATGATGGTGGTAGTGTCCACGTGCGTGCCATTTTCCGGCTGTTGTTCCCCGTTTTGGCGCCCGATTGTTGAAGATGACAAAGAGAATGCGGTCCATGAACTGCGTGGCCAGCACGTGGCCAGCACGCCTGTTCCAAAGGTGGTTATTGCTTAGGCACCCCCTCCCCCTCCCAAAAACCAACCCTGGCAACTGGCCGGTGCTGGTGAACGCTGCTCAAAACCATGCACGATGTCTAGTCGCGGCGAAGACCGCAAAAGAAGAAAGAAAAGAAATCGCTAACGTATCGCTTCGGTAATTGAATGCGGCAAAACGGAAATAAATTTGGTACTTCATCCCCTCCGGCGCGACCACCCATCCGGCCTCAACCCCGATTGCGAAGGGAACGGCAATTGGAGTGTTTGTCATTGCGGGGCGATTGCTTTGTCGTTTCGACGGCAAGCGAACGGCGCGCCAACCAGCAACACCATACGGGGCCAAAGGACCGTAGGAGTACGAGACGCGCGTGAATCTGCAACCCTCCCCCGGAGCCAATTCCCACACGAGGCGGACGAGGCCGAGGCGCGCACGTTGCTGCACCAGCGGAGCGCGAAGAGCAGAACCGCGGTACAAACGCAGCGAACCTTCGCTTCATTCACCACCACCAACCCGGATCGCGGCCCGGAGACCAGACTGTTTATTTTCACTTCGAATCGTAAACAACACCCCCTCTCTCCTGCACCCTCCTCCGGAAGATGCCGCCGTACGCAATCGACCGGAGAAGCAGCAGGGGAAGAAGAAAACGAGGGAGGAAAAAGTAGAAAGCTTCGCGCTCGAGCAACTCCAAGAGGTGCGTTCGCGTTCGCGCTTTGTTCCCGCTTTATCGGCTGGCAAAGTGGGCGCCGACACCAGCATCCCACCAGCAAGGCTTTTCATCACCACGACGCTCCTAAGGGGCGGGGTGCGTTTTGCGGTCATGGGCGAGCGAATCCCGGGGCCAAAATTGTGATAAATGACGGAACCGTTTTCCCTCGTTTTTCGTCTGTCGCCTCATTCTCATTCTCATCACCATCATCATCATCATCATCGTCCAAGCAACCGAGCACAGTAGCCCATCTCATCTCACCTCACCTCACCAACAACGGTAGGCAGCAGCATGAACTCATCTCACCACTCAAGCGTCTCGCTCGCTCACCCGTTACCATGGTGCAACATGGTCGGTACAGCCAAAAACGGCGAACCTGACGAACGCACACACACAGCCACACAGCCACAGGGCACAGCACACGGACACGGGTCTCCTTATTTTCCGTATCATTATAATAAATGGATTTTCTTCATACACGATAAATAATCATCATCAATTTTAATGGCGATCGATTTACTGCCCAACCTCCTCCCAACGCTCCTGAGCGGAATGGGAACGTGTCCTCCCGAGTCCATCGCCGAAGCGCCAAACAAGGAACAGCCTCTCGAACGCTCGAATGCCCCCTCCCGCTCCTCGCTCACCACCAAAGGCCAACAGACCATTTTTATGACTACTCAGCATCACAATGACCAAGGAGGCTGAGTAGATTGGCCTGCCCTGGCAGGACACTCGCTGGCCACTGCAAGCGATCGGGACTTTTTTATGATAATTTACTGTCTGACATTTGCTGACCTACCAGGTCCTCTCTCTCTCTCTCTCTCCTTTCTCTCTCTCTGTCTCTTCGATTCTCTTTATGCCTTCATTCTTCAGAGTACCGATCGGCAACGGAACGATTCCCGGTGCCAGTGATAATGGCCGCAAAGTAGGCCTGGTTTTTTCGGCAGACGCTACGGTCGCTCCGCACGATTGATGAAGTCTTCACTATCAATCATGGACTCCATTTGGACTCCAAAGGGAACAGCAGGAAAACCGCATCGATTCCTCTTTGTTCCCTTCGGCGGCAATGGCTGTCATCGCGCTGGCACTGACCTGACCGGACCGTTCAGGCTAGGTCATGGCGGCGCTGCCTGTCAGCTCGAATACCAGCTGACGAATCTGCAAACCCTTACCATCCGAGCGCGCTTCTCTTTAATAAACCAGCGCCAGTGCCACATTCCCGGCCACTCTGCGTCCCTTCCCGCTGGGCAATCGTTTAACGTTTGTTTAGTCAGTGAACGGAACAATCCACGGGACGGCCTTTCGACAGGACGTTCCTCTCCAACGAGCGATCGATTGGAACGAACTTTTCGGCTGTTTAGGCGCTCGAATGGTCGGTAGAGAGAAGGAGTAATATGTGGAGTATATTTTAGGCGGAAAATGGCACACACTAACACCACAGGGCCGATCGGTTCCGGCGGCTTAAAGGAAACTCAAGCACCTCCTTGGGAAATTGCTGAAGTGGCGGTGAACCACCAAGGGAGCAACGAAGCAGCGATCGTCGAGAAAGAGGCCCCGGTACGAAGAGGTACGTGGTCCTGAGGGGTCCCGAGAATTGAAAGTTCCTATAAAGAGAATAGAGAACGTATTGCCTTTGTAGCAGAGACATAGAAAGAAAGAAAGAAAGCAAGAGCGAGAGAGAGAGAGAAAGAGCCCGAGAAGGAAAAGAAAAACATTCTTAACACATGTACTGCAAAGCGACACTTTGCATATATGCAAATGTGCTCCGGTCAGCAGAATCGAACGCTACACGTTCGATTGTCGTCGTCCTCGGAGCATCGGATCGGAGCGGCGAGGCACTCCTGTGGTGTGGTGTGGTGTGCAGCGACGGTCGGGAACCCAAATGGTCAAATCGACGACCCCTTTACCACCGGATCCGGGTCCGGATCGATCCCGGACTTGAGGGTTTCCATCGTAAAAACTTCTCCGAACAACGGAATGGCAAATCAATAAAAAAAAAACCTCGAACTGCGACGACGACGACGACGGCGGCCCCGGAGGTCATCCAGTGTGTGGTTCATATAACGCGCAACGCGTACACCCCCCAATCGAACGGAGGTTTTCCTTCACTCCGGTTATTATTTTCGCTCGCCCGCCCCTGCTTTAGTGTCTCCTGCGATGTGGAATTTCCTTTTTCCTTTTTCTTTGGCCCCCTTACCGTGGGGCGCGCTTTTTTGTTTGCTTTTCGATCTTCACCGTGGCGTGGTTCGGGTTGGCCTCTGTGCAAACAATGATCTCGTGTTGTTGTTGTTGTTGTGATGCATCGAATAAAGAGCAGCACAAGATAAAGGGAGATGAAGGAGAAAGAGGAGAAACAAAAGGAGGGTGCGTCAAGTGGTTGGGATTCGCGACACGGCAAAGGGACCGGTGGTGTTGGTTGAAGGTTCTTGCTGACACCGCTGCACGGTTGTCCTTGAACGCAATGTGTTGTGGATGGGCACATGGTCGACGTATCCGTGTGTGTGTCCGTGTGTGTGTCTGGACGGGTCCGTGAACGCATAAAAGCGTCATATCCAACATCATTATCCATTCTGCTGAATGTGCTCTACTGGTGCGTATGCGGTGCTTGTGTTGTGCTTCGACCTGAAATGCTGGCTGCCCACAATGCGCTATTGCCTAGCGAGCATAGCATCGCAGAAAAGGGAGGACAAAACGGGGGGCAAAGAACGTGGAGGCGGAGGTGCACACCTCCTCAATCCACCCCCTCGCAAGGGGTTCATGTTTTAGTGATTTTTGTTTACTTTTTCGATTCGTTCGCTCTTGTGCCAACGTGTGTATGAGTGTCTGTATGTGTGTGCCTTTTTTTCCTTCACTCCACTTCACCTCGATCGCGTTACGCCGTTGATCTTGCACGTAAAGACCGCGGTGGCCGGGTGGGCGAGTGTTGGTTGATGATTTTCAAGCTCATTGAAATGTCCAACCCTTCCAAGCGGTTTCTCTTCCCGCGCTTCCCGGCCGGTTGTATCGGGTTCGGCGGGTCCTCTGTCGGTTCTCACCATCCCCCCATTCACTTTTATTGTACCATAAAATGGTGCCGCTCTAGCATGAAAGGCGAGGTTCGTGCCAACCAACCTCACCACCACCCTTTCCGATCCCCTTTCGATTCCCCTTTTTGTTGCGAAGGGACGAGACGAGAAAGGGAATGAAAAGCGGAAGAGCGAAACTCGTGCCCGTACCGAGGGCGATTGCATTTTAATACAAAACATAGCCCCAAAAGAACCACTCCGCTACCACCGGGCAGTTTTTCTTCCTTTTGCCTTTTGCTGGCTTTCAATTAGGTCCGGCCAAAAGTGGTACTCATTTTGCGTACCCTTCAATTCAATCGCTGGGAATGTTTGTTTTGGATTGTATGGAAATAATAAATTACTATTTACAGCCCGGGTTGGACTTGGTACTGGCTGAAGTTATGAGAATGTCTTTATATTAATCGCAATAAATTAAACTATTGATTCTGTTCATGTTAGCAATGTGTGCATTGTGCTACATTATGCACCATCAATCGTACCTTTTAATAAAGATAATGCCTTGAAATATCCTGTCCAGCAACAGTTTTATCAGATCTAATAATGGTAATCATAAAATAATCATATAAACATTACAATATTCTTATAATAACAATGTGATGTTTGCATCTCGTTTAACTGATGGTTTTCCTTTCCCTACCATTGGTATCCTTATCACTTTTTTGGTAATTAAGTGCAATTCCCTGGCTTTTAGATAACTGATAATTATACTTATTGATACTTGATTGAACATAATAGTATCAATTTGCTGAGACTCTTCTGAAAGAAAGATTCGTTCTTTACGACAGAAATCTGCTAGTGTGTGGTCGGAACCAGTGTGCTGATAGAACCAAATTAATAGCAATTCTTAGCACGTTTTTCCATTATTTTGTCAAAAAAGAAATAAAAAAATGACTGAAAAACAATTTTCAGGAAATGTGCAGAGTCCTTTCCAGATAGTTTATGTTTCACAGTAACAACGATTTCTGGACCCCAAAAATTTCTTACCACAAACTCGACACTATTTCCGAAAATGATTTCTATTTCTATTTCTCGACATTATTTTTGTAACAGTGTACAAAAAAACATTTTTGTCTGAATTTCATCGGCAATATTTGAATCCAATCCATTGCTAATCTCTCCGTCGACACTAGTACTACTGAAACAATCAAAGTACATCTCTCCTTTACAATATACCCTCTTTTGAATTGTGACCATGATACTGCGTCCCCGACTGATGCTGACAATTGCATTTAAAGTCTAAATTATTTTTAAAGCAAACAGTTATACAAAGTACTGCTGAAAAACTTTGAAACTATGATATTCATTTTCATTTCTGGTGTCATGATCATGCTAGTTATATCCTCTTGCAATTAGCTTTCACTCTGTCAGCTAATCAGCTTCTAAATGAATGCAGTTGTCATATACTGCATTGAGGTGTGTTATTAGTTCTCCCATCAAAGTTACTAAATTCCTCACTCATTTTACGACTTGCTCTAGCTGTTAAACATCTTATATTGACTCCAATAAACACACCATTGATGTTCTAAAGTAATCTATATATATAAAAATCTCGTGTCACATTTTTTTGTGTCCAAACTCCTCCGAAACGGCTGAACCGATTCGAACCAAACTTTGTGTGTATCTTCTGTAGGTATCAGAATCGGATGTAAACTATATTTCATTCCCATTACTTAAGTTATTCAAAAAATAGAAAAATTATTTTCCGTAACTTTCTTTTAACCTTTGATTTGATATTTTTCTTAGATTTTTCATACAAAAAAACTAATACTCTCAAATGTTCATAGCCCTAGCTCAAACAGTTATTTTTTAATGATTTTTTGAAAATCCACTAAATCACCGAACAGTAGTTGCAATACTGAGCGCCAGGGAGCGTTGACAGCGCGAATTAATTTAATTGATGAGAATTTTATCCTAGAAGGCTTAGCTAAAACCGGTTTAAGCATACTGGGGCAATATGCACAATTCGAATTTTCGAAATTTCATCAAAGATAAAAAAAATATGTAGAAAAATTCAAAATGTGCACACACACATTACTAACACCTCATTAACATTTCCATGAGGGCTTTTGCGCGGGGCCCTAACTCCAGGTGGTAGCATTAGGAGCTCAACACAGTTATGGGAAAAATGAGCCGTTATGGGATGTATGTTCCGAAGAGGGACACCGGCCGATCCGGGGTGTAAAAGGGCAGGATATTTGCGAATAAAGGGCAATCTGAACAGAAAATTCCTCTTTTCGGTTAAATTCTTTGCGACGCCAAAAGTCTTCTAAAAACGAGGTGACTCCCTTCCGAAGGCATAGCATACAAATCTCAAAGAAAAGAAATCTGAGCTCGATCCCCCCCCCCCCCCCTCAAAGCGAGGGGCAACTAAAGGCGACGGTATTGCATTCGAAACGAATCGTCCCCGTTACTCCGTACGCAGCAAAGCTGCCGATCCTTTGCGCACAAAACAGAGGCGTTTCAGCCAAGTATTAAATGCTGATGATAGTTTAGTAATTCTCCTCGCTGGCCAATCCATGAAATTCAAAACTAAGCTGAGAACCATGGTTGGTGTTCATGTAACCAATGTAAAATCCTCAGCAAATATTAACAACAATCATCACACACAAAGCAACAACTAAAAAAACATCTATTTTAAATAACCATCCTCTTTTAAGCGTAGCGACGCACGCTGGGTCATGCTAGTTAAACTATAAAAAACACGAAAAAACCCGCACAAAGGAAATAACGATAATGAAGGCGAATCAAAGCTATTCTTACTCCAGCCGGAAACAAAGAACATCTTAATTACTTCTTTTTTCGCCTCTACTTTTACATTTTTGCTCTACTTTTGCTCACCATAAAAACGTTTCGCAAACTACAGCACATCGCATCCCAATCTCATCACAAATGGTTCTTCGCATCCTGATCTCTACCATACATGGTATTCAAGCGCAAGCATTCGGGATGCCTTTTGAAATTGATTATTAGCCGCTTTACCAGATCCATAAATCCCATAAAGCAGTTCCCGTGTGCCCGTGGGTGATATGTAAAACTCGCAGTGCGGTCGACACCCCGCCTCTCGCTCTCTGCGCATCCCAACTCATCTCATGCAGTCAATGACGACCAGCAGCAGAAACAGCCGATTGCAGTGCAGAGTCGTCCGTCGTCGGAGGAAACTCTGCATGAAAATTTGCCGAAAAACCGCAACCATCGGACGAGGACGATCCAAACCCCTCCCCTGGTGTCGTCGTCGTGGTCGCCACCGTCATCGGGACCCCCCGTATAAAACCCGTTGACAAACATAATGCGGCTTTATCCTTTCCTTTCTCCCGAGTTTCCGTTCGTTTTTTTTTTTTTTGTGGCCGTTTTTCTGTAACGAACCGGCCAAGTCGGGGTCCGGAGTTCGGGTGGTGCAGTGAAATGAATTTGTCAGCCCGAACGCCATGCCCGGCGGAAGGCATCGATGCACCGCGTCAAACCGTTTCGAAGGGAGAAGAGACTCTCAAGGACTCTCAAGGGGGTGCCCTGATGACGTCGTCGTCGTCGGGGGATGGAAAATAGTTTGAAGCTAAACCGCACGGCGCCATCCCCCTTTTACTCCAGCACTCGTCGTGGGTCTCGTGCGTCCGGTTCGGAGGGATAAACTCATCAAGCTTAAATCTGCTGCTGGCTGTCTGCTGACACGGCACTCACACACACACACACACACACACACACAAATGCGACGCGCGCGCTCCACCACGCCATCATGTGTAAATGCCTTGAGCATGCTCGTTGGCAAAATCCAGACGAAAGGATGTGGCTGGTGGGCAATAAAATTCAAACCATTTCCTCCGGCACCCTTTACGGGGACGGGGGAAAGTGGAGAAGAGGAAGAGGGCCTTAGCTCCACATCCGGCTGCTCCACGCTTGGCCACCAACCAACGGACAGGAGGGGTGGGGTGGGGTGGCTGGTGCCTTTAGACAAATGACACCCTTCGAGCAGGAAGCTTTATACTTTCGAGCGAAGCTTTTACCTTTCACCGACAGAACGACGACCAGAACGTCGTCGACGACGGTGGCAAAAAGGGAAGAAAAAAGAGGAAACGATATCCCACCCTTCGACTCACCCACTCCACCCATAAGACCAGCACCACACCCACCGGTTCCCGGGCCATCCGTCACGGGAATGCACCACCACCGACGGCATGGTGGTCGGTCGGTCGGTGGGAAAATGGAGGGGGATGGAAGCTGTTTTTGTTTCATTTTGCTGAGTGCTTTCGGGTTGCTGGTGCTGATGCTGCTGCTGCTCCGCACCAATGGATTAAGCTCACGGAAGGAATGACACACGAGGAGGAGAAGAAAGAAGGGGGGCACTGTGAAAATGGTGAGAGGCACGCTTCCTAGCTACCACGAGTCCGTCAGCTGGAGAATGGATTCGAGTGAAGGATTGAAAACAGCAAAAAAAAAACACACAGGAAGAAGAGAAGGGGGAGAAAAAAAAACATCGAAGCGGATCACCCCGCTGGTGCTGGTTTCCGGTCCGGTTCCTTTTCCGGCGTCATTTGCAGATATTCCCCTGGACGCTATCCAGCAGGGCCAAGGCCGGGCTGCTTTTCGGGAGGATTTCGTTTAGAACGTTCCCGAGGTCCCGCCGGTTCCGTGCAAACTTGCAAACAAAGAAGCAGCTCCGCAACTCCGCGAACGGTCGCCCAGCATCGGTCCGTGAGACCAAAAACGGTGGTGCAATCCGTGAGGGCCATGAGCGCAATCCGTGCTAGACGATGCACACGAAGCGAGGAAGAAAAGTGTTAAAGGTTCTGGGCTAGAGGTGCTAAGTTATTAGTTTGTTTGTGCACTTTCTGGCACCGCCGCTCGCTGCTCGACACCGCCACCACTTACCGTGCCTCAACCATCGGTCATCGTCTTAAAGGATGAAACGCTCAAAGAAGCGAAGGAACGCTAAACGAGGAATTTATCATGTGCTTCCTGTGAGTGAGCTTCTGCACCGTACAATGCCTCGACGCCAAGTGAAGCAATAAAAACCTTCCGGTAGTGGCAATAGGCAGCCCACCCGGTTAGTCCTTTAAGGCTAACAAGAGAGGTGGAGGTTGTTTTCTGGACGGAGTAGAGAGAGGGACACGGGGAAAGATTTAGCGTCTGTCTAGCGACAAACGATTGTCCTTCGCGTCGCAAAGTGCAGGAGATGAAAATGGAAAGCAGTGCCACCGCGTCGGTCACCCTTTTGGCGCGATTCAATCGTTCTTGCCCCGCGTTGGGTTCGCTGGTTAGTGCGCAAATGTCCGTTTCTCATCGATAGTCTAACGAGAATGCATTAGCCGGCTGGGTAGAATATGTTCGAATGTTTTATGCATTACGCAGTTTGTCGAGAGAGAGAAGCTAAAGTGAAGCGAATGGTGAGAGCTTGTCCAACCTGGAGCTTGATACATTGTTGGCGCTACATGAAGATGTCAATACCTTTGTTCGTGTCAATACCTCGCCCCTTTGAAATCTAATTAATAAAATAATCCTCCAATTAACGATTATTAAATGAAACTCCGCAGGATTAAACATTAAATTATTCCTATTTATGACGCACATGAAGATCTATTCACATGGAGATCAATTTCTACATTGGGACAGGTTGCATCGGTTTCATGCCCTTTCAAAACACTCCAAATAGCTTGAAAGCTGTTAGTAGCTTGCTATTTCATTTGAAAAGCTTAATAATAAACCTGATAAATAAGTATTATTTTTCATTTATTCTTTTAGCTGCAAGCATTCCATTTTTCGCTTACATGTTCATTATCAATTTCTGTCAATTCTTCACATGTTTGTCTCAGATTCAGAATTACGTAATTGCATTTCTTCGTTAAATCTTTCTACTTCATTCCATTGGACTAATCAAATATAAAAATAAGGCTAAAATAAGTGTGGTGGGCAGTTCTACGACTATTTCTATAATCGCTCCATCCTTAGGATCGCTGTCTAATTGTCAATCCTTATTCGTTAATTATAATATTAAATCACCAGTATCAACTGTAATTATTTCTTAGGGATGTTAATGGATTGTATTGTCCTTCTATTTTAATAGAGAGCATTGAGTGCCAATCCATGATTGTACATGGTTTTTTAAAGCCTCGACCGACCAAGGATGTTTTCCTACTTTCTGGTTCCTATTTTATATGGAATTCAATTTCAATTTTTTTATAATTCTTCGATCTCTGGTCATTATTCGTCGACCACCGAATCAACCAAATAAGAGGCTTTTACTTAGCTAGTAAAGATCATTCACTAACCAAAAATAAGGCAGTATCTACGATTTTTATAGGTTTCATGACTGCACTCTACCTATGTCGGTTCAATACTTTTCCCCCCATTGCCGAAAATATTTCAAAGTGGTTGAGCGGTTAGCCGCAAATGTAAAAACAATCACATTAGGAAGTTAATCACCTCACTACCAACGAAAGCCAGCTCGATGGTTGCAGCAGCACTTTTATCGCGTCTTAACCATATGTACCTTTCCTTATGCGCATCAACACACACTCAATCGATACCGTGTTGTTTGAGCAAATTAGCTCCAGTCAATTACATTTCTTAATTTGAAGTCATTACAAACGCGCACTGCCGCCATAAGTTAGCTGTCTCATGCATCTATAATTCATTTCATGAACACAAAATATTAGGAAATATGATGGCCAGCGAAATGGAAAATGTGCACACCAGCAAATCGCTTCCTGGTTTCCTCCGGCCAATCGATCAGGCTTCCTGTACATCAATCTTGGTTTTCTGTCAGCACTTATCAACCAACCAGAGCGTTGCATGCATATGGCAGCAATACACTCAGAGCAAACGATAAAAAGGATTTGTATTGTTGAACAATTAAATTTCAATACTAAACCTGTCTGCACATCGGTGTTGTACTGCGATTTACTTCTTTTCTGATTGTGTTACTCTAAGTATTTGAAAGCATCACAAAAGTTTGAAATTCCATCTAATATCATCGTTTTTGTCCGTCTAGTGTTTCCCAAAATGACGAATCTCTACCAATAATTACTGCTAATAAAACAGAACAGAAAAAAGGGATTCATCACAAGATCGGCAATACTGTTCGGCAAAGAGTTCCTCATCGCAAACACCTTTCGGTGCATTCACTGTCCACCACAGTTCCGAGTTTACACGGCAACGGGAAATTTTGGACTTGCATTAATCCCCCACATCCTTTCCTTCTGTCTCTCGCCTCTCTTTCCAGACGGCAGCGAAGGGTTTGCGATTCTACCGTTTGCCGCCCTGCTTACCGGAGCCCTCTTCACCATCGGCATTGCGGTGCTGCTGATCGTGGTGTTAGCGATACGCCGGAAACGGGACGGTCACGGTGCGGGACTGTGCGATGGCAAGGAGAAGCATATCGGTACGCCATACAGAACGCACACACAACGCTACGAGCGTGTCGTTACTAGTATAACCACCACCTAACGAGCTTGTCATTCCCGCTCTTGCCCCTCTCTCGGTTTCCCTTATTTTCCCAGGAATGGACATCACCGTGACGACACCGCTCGAGATGGGTATGGGTCAGCAGAAGTACGTCGTCGCCTACACGCTCAAGCAGGGCGTCGAGAAGCAACCGGACATTCTGAGCGCCCAAAAGACGCAGGGATCGGCAAGCGTACCCTCGATCAAGGATATGGGTGCTGGCCGAGCGGGGTCACCGGTCGGTATGATGATGCGTCCCCCGGAGCTAGCAACCGGTACCATCTATACCGCTACCACCGGTACGACCGGTTACGATCATCAGCAAAAATCAACACCATCCAGCCGGCAGAGCACACTGAAGCGTACGGCCGACAGTACGGCCAACAGCTACAGCCTACTACAACAGCAGCAGCACCTCAGCGGTACCAGCAAATACTCGACGGAGCTGCTCGAATACGAGAAACCTTACACGACACCATCATCCACGGCGGCGACGACGACGGCAACTGCAGCAACAGCAGCATCGGCAGTGACGTCAGCGATGACAGCTGGTGGACAACACACGCTACAGTACAACCACAACCCACCACCGCTGGTCGATCCGTATGCGTACAAGAGCTCACCGAGCGATACCACCATGATGGGCTACCGGTTGCCGGGACTTACCGGATCCACCGGTGAACCATATCACAACAGCCAGCATCAGCATAGCAATCACCACACGGGTGGTAGTGGTAGTACCAGTCTGAAGACTTCGGCTCTCGGTAGTGGTCAGGTCGTTAGCCGCACAAACACCGGGGGTCCCGGAACGAACCCGGAGTATCGTTACTCGGGTTCGGAGTTTGTGACGGATCTGCTCGACTTTAGCACCGCACCGTCCCCTTCATCGTCGCACTCGCACCCCCCGGGAGGTATCGGGGGTACGGCCACGCTGACGAAAAACCGAAATCGACAGCACATCATCACCGATACGCTGCCCGGTCCAGAAAGTTGCGTGTAAAGTAGTGCACAGCAGATCAATACGCTGGCTGGCTGGCTGGCTGGCTGGCCACTGCACTGAATGCATGAACCATAGACTTATACAGAGAGAGAGAACGAAAGAGAGAGAAAGAGAGAGAAAGATGAAACTGTTAGATTGAAGACAGATTGCGTTGTTCATTGTTGTCCGTTAACCAAAAACCAAGACTTCGTTATCATGGCGGTGTGATTGCCACGGTGTGTGGCGTCAGTTCAGCATCTTCTCGACCAATTCCCAGCATCCCTGGCAGAGACCTTAACGCTACTTCCAAATGATTGTGCCGCCTTCGTTTCTCCAGTACTGCACTAGATCTTGCATGCCCCCCCCTTCTTGTTCCGATGACTTGCAACAATCCTTATTTACCGGTTGGTCGGTCAGCTTCGGTACTGACCGGAATATGTGTATGTGTGTATGTGTGCTGTGTGTATGTTTGAACATTAACAGCCATTGCTATCAGCGCACGAAGCGCTGTGTTTTCCGTTTTTGGAGCGAATGGATAGGAATGGTTTTTACAACACTCGCTTGCTAAACTGTTTTAGTTACTCGCTAGAGACAGGAACACGCGAAGAAAAGATAAAATGGATTTTTGGGGTGCTGCGCTGAGCATGATGAGGAATCTCGCCTCGCCCAGTTGGTGCGCGATCCTTTTTGGCAATGGGTAGAACAGAGTGGCAGCTTGGCGGATGTATTTAAAGAGACACAGTCTTCCATTAAGCCGAACGAGATAATACGACTAGCAAAGCTACAATGACGCTGCTACAGAAGCGGGAAACTTCATTTGCAACGATTAATTTACTAATTAGAAGGCCAAAACAAATGCATCGCTAATTTTTAAAATGATTTTCGTACTGATTCCATAAAACCGAAGCTGATGGTGCGTAACGATGGTAACCATACACGATTATCTACCAGAGTGGCAGAGAAAATTAGCATTCCTTTTATTTGAATCAAGTTTTAAAATAATGTCTGTCCTAACACTCATAGTATAACAATACGAGTAGGAAAACGATCACGCCAACTTCATCCTACTAGCTATTGAAAGCAGTAGGATAAGAACGGTTACACCCTCTCTTTAGACTCGCTATGATATTTTCCGACTGGTCGTTCGAAGTTATAATTAAGTTTCTTCATTTTTTCTGCGAGTAGAGATTGTTAGGTCCAATGTTAGGTCGTCCGTGAGAATCAAGAGAAGCGTTCTAGAAGTACATAGACGCGGTATCATTCCCTCGCCCGTTCCAAGAAACCAGATAAGAAAACGCGTTAACTCATACACATATAGTCTGTCCCAATAGAGCATATCCAAAGGAAATATCGAATGCAACTGAAATGATCATATCACCACCACCCCCGGGCCCTATTCCCCGTATCCCCTGTACAAGGAAATGTTTTATGTAAAAGTGACCATTGCTGCTGGCAGTTAGACAGTGGGCGATTAGAAATCAACAGGACTTTGTCATAATGGCTGATATAGCATAAAACAGAAAAGCTTCTGAACACAAAACCAAAGCCACTGTCATCCTTGTCATTTAACCGTTGTGAAAGGTGGCTTTCAATGGAATCAGAACCAGTCAGAACCAGTACATCCGTACATAGGTGGTGCATGCATCCAGCAGGAAGCATTTGTTGTAGCTAAATGCAATAATCCGAACACACAAATGAAAAACCATCGCTGATCGCGACGCTTGATTGTTGTTTTCTCATTGCGCGGTGGAATATTAGAAGAAGAACAAAACGAACAAACGAAACGGTGGAGAAGCGAACGCTCGTTACGAACCCGATACCTGTCAGTAGTAGCCAATGTGTACATATCCGTCTAGTGTAAATTGTTCGGACGTCGATTCCAAAAACCCTATCCAAGAAATTGCTTCCCTGAAAACAGCCCAGTTACCATGTAAATAGTCCACTCCAATAGTCCAGTCCAATCGAATGGAAAGATGGGTGGAAGATCTGAACGAATCGAATCCATAAACAATCCCGCAACTAACTGTTACTACAAAACCCTAGACCAATACCGATGCCGCGGTGGCGGATAGTAGATACTGGGAGAACTGCGAGACTTGGAACACAATGGAAAGTTATCGAATCCTAATTAATCGTAGGCGCGCTAGTGAACCGTGAATCGTGTACAGTAATGAAGCCAATATACACGTAGGCTGCAGCTCACGGTGGTCACGGCCGTGCAAAAGGACAACTGAGCACCGGTGCACCGGTGGTGTATATATGAATAGTTTAAGCATGGAATCGATGGCAGACCGAGTCGCCTACATAATCGGTTGCTGACAACTGAGCCTACGAATGAAGCCTAATGTAAGCGGTGGACGAAAATCGCTTGTTTTGTTTTTGTCGGAACATTGTTTTTCGTCGTGAAGGAGGAGGTGGAGGAGGAAAAGGAGGAGGGTTTGTAGAGTTCGCACCCCCGGGGGGTGGGGATCGGTACCGGGTGCGGTGTGCATGTGCGCCATATCGCTCGCTGTCAATGATGAGTCAATAAAAAAGTCTAAATAATGGTGTTTTTCTAAAAAAAAACGAAGGTTCACATCGAAATCATTTGATGTTTAATGCTATGATGACCGAATCGAAGGAGCCTGGGTTATTACATGACGGTAAGAATTTTCTCTGTGATTATCAACATTATTATGGTTTTCCTTTATTTATTCCTAATCTTACAGAAGAGTAGCTTTGCCGTCGTATCAAAAGCTAGTTATCAGGTGAAATCCCACGTGAAGCTTCGCTGGTATTACGCCAGAAATACTGTTATACCGAGCATGCGCAATACTTATTCTGAAGCTTCGTTGAGCTACTAAAGAGGAACTTCTTGCTTCTGCCATACAGCGTCATCTGATGTTTCTGTCCTGTCAACGAAGGAAGCTCAAGAACAAATTGAAAGTTATTTTGCAAAGTTGCAAACAGATGCGTGAAGCGTTTGCGGAGAGAAATTTGCACACAATGCAATTGTCGTTGTTCGGTTAGAATTGTACACTTTGCCTTAGAATTTCCTGGATATCAACCAACATTCCGAGATAAACCATATTGTGTAAGACATATTTACTATCAATTTGAATAATTTTCACTGACAACACGATTGCATGCACGAAAGCTTTGCGCGTTAGCTAAAATTCTGCTCCGCGAACATGAATTCACTATCATGCAACATCAGCGGATTCGGAAAATTCTCTGTCACAACATTTGCATGATAGTTGTGATGACTAGCAGTATTTGAATTGTGAAACAGCCTATTCTGTTTGAAATTCGTGTGGTGGCACTTCAGTTACATTTTCTTTGATCCTTGATTTGCTCAAGCGGAAGCACGATCAGTATATTATTTAAATCCATATTTGAAGGTTATCATAGTATTTCGATGTCGGTTTTTATTGGAATCCATGAATAATTCTATTTTAATTATGATTTTTTTTTAATTCAAATTCGTGACAATCATTCCAATGCAGAATAAATTCTAAAGCGTGACATGTTCATCAAACAATAAGTACTCTTAACTACAACTTTTGTGGGATAGTAGGTGTGGTTTTGGACTGGTTTTTATATACAGCATGTTTAGCTTTAAAACTAAAAAGAGAATCTTTTCATTTTTTAACTGCATGTTTTGCGGTGCTTACCATAGCTCGATGGCGAAACATCTGAGGCATAACATTTTTATTCTTTCGTTATATATTGAACTTTTCCAGATGAAACAATCGAATTATTTTTAAATTTTCTTTTTTTTTTAGTTTTGAACGCCTTTTGAAGTCACAAAACTAAATTTGCGACGATGATGACTAAGACCGGATTAAATGAACTTTGATGTTCTGTCAAAGTTTTATATGATTGTTTAAAATATTTTACAACTTCAATAGGAAAATACGACTGGTGTACCTGGTGAATAAGGTGCAGATAAAATGTTTAAAAAAATCAAAAGCATCAGCCGTGCCGTTTCGACGCTAACCTGGGCGCATAAACTTATCGCTTTATGGGTTGTTCACCAATAAAATCTTTTCAAAAAATCATGTTAACTTCGAATTGTTCATAGAAATTGTTAGCTTCTATAGGTTCATTCCACTCCTATATTTTATCTATCAATCATCCATAAGTTACAATATCGGTACCTAAAACTTCAAAGGCACATTCATTCATGAATGATGAACAGAATGAATTCGTTATACTTTTTGATTTCTCCTCTATTTTCAAACAGCCGCCCGTTATCCATATAATGAATTTACGTTCCTTCTTCATCGGTTTCGAGCCCTTACCTTCCAATAGTTCCCCTCCTTTTTCCCATCCGCTTAATGGCCATTCCCCACGCTTCCAATAGCGCGTCAACTGAATTCCCCTAGTACGCCGCAACATCGTCACTTCGCATCGCGATGTTGCTTCAGGCAGAACCCGAACGGTCGAAAGTGTATCATCATCATCGTTCAGCATCATCAGGTGACTTCGTGGGGAACCGAAGCCGCTTCGTTTCGCCATATGCGCTGTGCCTGTTTCAGTTCCTCTGCAATTCGCCCTATGCTGCTCGGCAAAACTCCTTTCCCGGAAAACAACCCCAGACCGAGCCCCTCCTTCAACCGAGCGTCCAAACGACGATGACGACGTCGTCAAAATAAGCACTCGAAAAGCACCCGGCATATACCGGTGGACCAGCATCCGGCTCAACAAAAGAACACAACGTGTTCAACATGTCATTTTGTACGAACGGCGTGCCTGCGAGCGAACATCGCGGACTACAGGCGTCCGGCCAAACGACGCTCACACGCTCACCTTGGCTCCCGTTGGCCACGTTTTCCATCGTGATCGTGGCGCTAACCGAATCGACGGGCGATAGAGGAACAGGAACCAGAACAGGAGAGCAAAAGAGTAAGAGTGTGTGTGAGAGAGAGAGAGAAAGCAAAGAGGGGCGCTGGAATGTTAGTTTTCTCGGATGGTTTTCCACGACTGCAAAGCACAGCGACTGCCCGTTGAACTTGAGACTTGTGCTAGTCGTGGCCGACGGTAAGATACACATTGTGCCGTTTCCGTCTGGTCGAAATGAAAAAAAAGACACCAACACACACAAACACACATGGCCATACGTCCCCTCCAAACCCTTAACCTCATTTCCAATGCAAATTTGCATACTCAGTCGTACCACAAAATCGGTGCATTTGTTCGACTAAATCCTTGCTTCCTGAGCGCTCTATTGTTTGTGCTTTGATTAGGCTCGAGGAATTCTTCTGGCCCGTACGTACCTCATCGATGGCAGCGAAGGTCTGGCCGTTGTTCAACGGGTGTGTTGAGCCACAAATCTTGCTCTCCCCACAACGACAGCAACTTGTTGTTGCTGACTTGCCGAGTTGCCGAGAAGGAGGAGGAGGAGGAAAAGGAGGAGAAGGAGGAAGAGAAGAAGGACACTCTCATACCAGGAAAGGGGTCGCATCTCTAGAGAGGTTTTGCTGGAGCTGAAGCACTGAGGCGCAAGCATGCCGCATGACATAGAACATTGGTACTGCATTCGGTTGCAATCCTTTGGGATTGCAGATGATTCATCAAAACTGAGCAGAGCTTCGCCGTGCTGCCGGTGTGTCTGGCCTTTCGATGATATTTCTTCCGAGCCCGAGTCCACACCGGCGTGCGGATGAACGATTTTAGGAAAATTATGGCATGTTTCTGTTTGGAAACAACAATCTTAACAACGATCTGAACCAGTTTTGGCTGGTACTTGTGCTGATGTCCTTTTCTCTCGAATTTCTCTAGAATTTCTGCTGTATAGCAATGCAATAAGCGGTTAGAAAAGACACTTTGTTATCCCTTTTATGCCCTCAAGATTCTCGATTTTAAAGCAACAATCTTAACGTCTGTTTAGTAGCTCTTTTTATTGGAATTTTTGTGATGTCTTTGTAAGATTAAGTGAAAATCGTCATTTTAATGTACGTCCTTGGATGAGTAATTCAAGTCTACAACAGCGTATCTTGCACAGAGGATAACACAAAAGTTTTGCACTTAATTTAAAAGAAAATCGTTGAAAATATTTTGATGAAATTAAAAGCAAGATTATCACAGATCATCAATAGATTTCAAAAAAACCAAAAAGTAGCATAAGAAATTGCTACAACAATATATAATATTACAACATATAAACTATTACAACATATAAAACTTGAAGCACTGATTGGACACGCACAATCGACATGTTGTTAAGAACTCTCCTTTGCATCAATGATATCATCACCTTAACCCTGATTTAAGACAATAAGTAAAGGGCTTACGTACCCAATTAATTATGCATTAATTAATACTGCATCTTTACTGACTTGAATCTATCCCCATTGATCCTATGCTAGCACTTCCGGCCATTTCAAACCCATATACTAAGCCACTCAAGGTATAATTAATACAATTTCAATAGCTTGACAAAATAAGAAACGTTGGTTTTACCAATGGTTTCTCATAACAGTGAAAAAATCTCTAAGCCAACATTTACTTTCCATCTGAATCGAGTGCAAAGTGCTACAAAAACTATCCCCATCCACGTCTAAACTGCACACCCCGCCACACCCCCTGGCACTGTCTGAACAAATTTCTTGGCAATCTGTTACACTATTGCCACTACTTATTGGTTTTATCCATCTCCAATAGAAGTCCGATGGGGCATAGCGAGCGAACGAGATTCCAGCAAAGGTAGAAACGTAGCCATCAAAAGACAGAGTGGCCAGAGTCCGCGAGTTGGTGAAAACAAAAGAATATAATTGGAAAAGTTTCGCAATAAAAGAATCGGCTCACACGGTACTGCAGCCCTCGTAACCCAACGATGAAGCTGATCAAGCATGGTTGCGCACAGCAATTGATGTGTTTTTGTGACAGATTCGATTTGTTGACGATCCGGTTATCCACAGGACTAGACCACAGCTCGGGGGTCCTGCAGTGGGGCAAAAACTATATCCTTTAAAGCAAAACTTATTGCTGAGCTAATTGCAACGATAAGAAGTAACCTCAATCATCCACCAACGCCACCACCATTAAGTTTCATCCATTCATTCTGCTCACCGCTGATGACGCGATACTATGGAATCAAACTCCAAACATTTACTTTATGAAGAATCCACCCCGCCCTGAAATCGTTATCTAGTGGTTGAAGTATGTGAGCCTGTGTATGTGTGTGTGTGCGTATGTGCTTTCTTCCAGAGCGTACACTTGCCAGGAACGGTAGACAAACTCTTTTGAATGCATTACCTCGTTTTTTTTACAAACCAATTCAACCAGCGCACGATTTTTCTCGCTTCAAAAGCTGCCGCTGCACCGACACATGTGCCACACTTTACGTCTGTGTGACGACCGAGAACCCCCGGCCGATTGCCGATCGAAAGTTGTTCAATAGCTTCAAAATTATTACTCGCCAGCAACCACCGACTGGCGGATCACCGGTGGTCGGACCATGTCGTGTCGTGTTGAACAGCTGCGGCAGCTGCTGTGGCTAGCGCTACCGCTGTTGGTGCACATGTTGGTCGCCAGCATCCCATCCTTCGGCGTTCCCATCCTTCGACCATTGCTAGTAATAAATGGAAAACTTTCCACGGCATTTCATTTCGGGTTTGCCGAAAAGGGGAAAACCTCATTCAAGCTCACATCGAATCGTACCGCGCACGGGACTGCCGGGACTGGTTGGATGATGATGAATGATTGAAGAGAAAACATACGGTCAACGATCGAGAAGCCAGAAAAAACGAACGAACCCCGCGAACCCCCGGGTGTGTGCAGAGTCCGTAGCTTTGTCACACCGTATTTTGTGCCGCGACCGGCTGCATAAAGGGGCGCATAGTTACACCGAGGACGTACCTAACCACATTGGCATCTTAAATTATGCAAAGCTCGGTCAAGTCCCATGCGATTGCGACAAGCAGGGCGTCAAAAGCAGAGCAGAGAATGGATGGATGGATGGTTCGCACTCGATTCGACTGATGATGAACTCGTACGTCCGTCGGCCCTGCAGTGAACATGTGAGTAGTGCATGCTGGATGCATCCAGCATAACATGTGGGCTACGCACGTCGCGAGCGAGCTTATGGGCCGGACTGCTGTCCTTCTTCTTCAGCTTCTCAAAAAGTCACAGCAAGTGACGAACATTTCGAATGAATCCGTGATTGCAATATGTGATATCATTTGTTAAACATTCATCGTAGTGTTAGGAAACGGTATAACAACAAAATAGTAAAACAAAATGATAACATATTCTTCAAACTAAGGATCTTCCAGACCAGTTAATCGATTTATACTGAGTGGGTGTGAACTGACCGTTCTGCACTGTATAGGAAGCCAATCATCATCAAACCAACCGTGAAAAGGCCCGCACACGCCCCCTGTCACACCAGAAGGTAAGCGTAGGAATGCATCTGCACTCCTCAGGTGCCCTCCACTACCGTCTACCTACACGACGCCATCGTTTGGGAAGCTAGCATGTTCTGACTTGTTGGCCTTTTTTGGCCTGGGCTTTCGACTGACCGCTAGGTACCATCCGAAGTGACACGCTTGATTTAGCATCGGTTTTGTGGTTGACGAATTCCTTTTGATGGTTTGACCGAAACGCTACTATCCAGACGCAGTAGCTCGTCGATAGCTGCTCAGAACATAGCAACGCCGCAGGGTCCTGCGACCAACAATGCTGAACCATGTTAGCCAAAAGCCATCATGGCACATATGAAGTAACGCGACCACGCGACCGAATCATTCACCACGGCCACCGCTAGAGCATCGCGCGATGACCATACCGCATACAAACACTAGTGGCCTGGTTCCCCTAAGCCATGACACCTTCTTAAATGGTGCGAAACCAAGCACCGCAAAGCCGGCCAGCCGGTCCCACTGGAACCGCCAGAAACCGCGGACTATCGGTGGCAATTGCAGCGATTAAGTTCCGATTTATAGCCCCACGATTAGCGCGCCTGCATAATTCTTACTACTTCAACGTCGCTGCCGCCACCTTCCTGAGGTGTCGTCTTCGTTTGAGTTGTTGGCCTTGCCTGCTTTGACGATGCCCACGCTTCGTACCGTACCGAACGGGGAACGAGTGGCTTTGAATCACTTGTCACGGCCGGGGCACGGCAAAACCCGGGCAGCGTGATGCACCACCACCAGGCGACCAGCCATGTTCGATGCTAATTTATTTATTACCCTCCCCGCGGCCGGGCAATTCGTCGTCGTAGGTGTCGGTCTATGGAAAAGATTTGGTGAAAATGAAGACGGCCGCACGGTCGTGCTTCGTTTCTCGCTTCCCTGTGGGAGCGTTGGTTTGATTTGAAATTTATGCATTTTTCATTGAATTTAAAATCACACTCACCTTCCCCCTTTCGTGGTGGAAACAGATGCAGCAGCAGCAGCAGGAGCAGCAGTAGTAGAAGCCCGGGTTGCCAGGAAGGAGGTTAAATCCTTCCAGCTCTAAAACGGTCTTTTCAATCTACCTGTTTTTTGCGCCCCCAGCGTTGGTTCTCTCTCAAGCCATTCATTACGTTCGTTTTTGCTGCTGCTGCTGCTGCTGCTGCTACTGCTTATTGGCATCCATCTTGTGCCTTTTCTTCGGGGAGGGCAAGCAAAAGCGAGGTGAAAAAACCAAAAGCCCATGTAAAGGAGGCGTGAATAGAGGAGCAACACTTTCTTCATTAATTAAAGAGCAGCTCCAGCAGACTGGGCACTGGGCGATGTGTTTCAATTAGACGGTGGACAGCTACTGTTGCTGCCGGTGTTTGTGGTGTTCAACACTTGCGCGAAGTTGGCCACAGCTTCGCCAAAGCTTAATCGGGACGGGATTCGGGGCGGTTTTTCTCTAGAATGTTGTGCTTTAGTCGACTCTTCGTTAGTGCATTTATTTCGATTCCACTCGTCCAGCACCTTTACCGTGGCTAATCGTTCATCATGGTAGTAGTGAAAGGCGAGCGTCGCCAGACTTTTCCACCTCCCGTTCGGCCACCAGAAAAACCGCCAGCACCAGCAGGAGTCTCCGGGCGCCTCCATTCCAGTGGCGGATAGCCCCTGTTAGATGGCCTGCAGTTGCTAATAGCTGTCGATGCTGCCATTCAAAACAGACGGAGGCGGTTTTGTGGAAAACCACTAAAATGGTGCAGATGAAGGCTCATTTTGAATCGTTTTGAAACATAATTCTCAGTATTACCTTCACGTATCACATGCCAAAGAGTAACCTGTTATTATCCATTTTCGTTATTAGGATTTTTTTCCTAAATTAAAATATCACTTTACCGTTCTTATAAATGTTTTAATAATATTTATATACCAGCAAGCAATAGGAAAGTATTTTATAAACACACTATCTCGTAGGAAAAATATATTATGCTCTAAAGATGACCACTTTCGTGATAAAAAAACGTAATATTGCCCATATTAGGTGAAAATTTCTAGTAACAACATGTTTATTTGTCTTAAACTCCGTCCAGACGAGCAACAAAGTTATCGCGATAACTTTCCCGCCCTACTGTTTACATACGATTTGACAGCTCCAAAAGAAGTTCTCGCTCGTTCTCGCTTGCACGCTCGCTACACGTGCATTTCAGTTATCGCGATAACTTCTCGACGGATTTGTATGGGATGACGTTTGTTTGCGAAGTTCTCGTCGAGAAATTCTCCAACATTCGTCATCGTCTGGACGGAGTTTTAGAAGTGAAGATTTTAATATTCGTTTTTGATATTGAGACGAAGATGAAACAGATAAGATGGAAAATAACTTATTAATTTCAATGAAGAATTAATTTTTTTCGAAGAACAATTTCAGCAGCATTTGTTTTGGTTAGGATAATTGGAAAATTAATGTAAATTAATTAAATAATGGATGCATTTCGATTACTTTAAACCAAAATTGTTTACCTTTACGGTGCTCAAACACCGCTATATTCCAAGGTATAGTAAATTGGCTCGGAAAAGAAGACAGTGCTCTGCATGCAGGAATGCTTGAACTATAAGCTTCAGAAACTTTTCGTTACTATCTATTGGAATTGGTGTTTATAATAAGTTTATATCAAATTTATCTTGAGATACGGGATGTTTGAGACATATTTACGCGGTTATGCTGCACCACTACGCTTTATACCATCACATAGCTCTAGCATCCAGGAGAACATTGTCGAAATGGAATCGGTCACTAACCGCGAAGTCTTCGAATGCCCATTTTATCTTCAAGGACAATTTCTTTACCACAAATATTAGAGAAATACTTTGAATGAGCCATTATTTGAATTGCGTATGACATTTTCTGTCTTCGATCGTAATAAAAAAAAAGCAAGAGCTATGGCGTCCTCCTACTATACAACACAACGTACCAAAACTGTCAAACCAAACCATTCCATTGGTGCACTCGTCGTCATAAGGTTCCTGGCCGTTACGCATTGCTGCGAGTGGAACAATCGAAATCACCACCGCAATTCAATTATGGTACGAGCAATGCGCAGGCTAAGCCGCTCGTAAATCGACCGGTTAACAGGTATTTAATTATATTTTAAACTGTGAGACATCCTGCGAACGAGATTGTATCCTTTCGCATTTCCGATTCGCGGCCTGGAATGTCCGACACATTATTGGTTCATCACCACCGCATAGCCGCACCAATCGCACGTACCGGACACGGTTCGGTCCGGAAGCGGTCCCTTGTTCTCGTGTGAGGTCGCAATCGGGGGAAATGGAAAATAATTATAGCACGCACGTTAGTTCTACCACCGTCCTTACCGATGGTGTTGCTTCTTCAAGCGCCACATGTCGGTTCCCATTGCGCCGCTGCAGGTGGTGCTGTAGACGGAATTCGTGTTCAGCAGCGCTGGACCAAGCGGATGCTCGAGCAAAGTTGACGAATGTGTATAAGCGACCAGACGTGTGCAACGTGTTCAAGTACGATAGTTGGTGGTCTCATTTATTAAAACAATTATATGGAATACAAGCAAAATGATGTGCAAACCAGTAATTATCGCAAGGACAACATTAAGTTAAGGCCGTTTATTTAGTTCCTAAATGCCTCTCTTTGAAAACGTTGAAGCGGAATGATCAAGATGAGTTGAGTAGATGGATTACTACTGAAAATTGCGAATACGAATATTTTGTAGCAAATAGAGCAATTAGTATGCGACAGTAACTCTAGGAATTGTTAGAAATGTATATAGGAATGGATCTTGCATGAAATATCGTTAGTAAATTAAATTATTGTTAGGTGTTTTGAAGACAATTTTATTTTGAAAATACATTTATATCATTTCCAGTAACTCACCATAGATGCATACTCGACAATGTCGAGGAAATATATACAACAAACAAACAGGGTAAGATTATATTAATATCTCTAAGCGGTTTTCCTAGCAATCAAACCATTAAAGTCTGGATAATCCAAGTACTATTGAGAGTCTCGCCTACAGCATTAATAACTTCCTCTATGATTGGTTGGTCTGAATTGTTTACGTCCACAGTACCGCTACCAACAGAATGAGCTTAGCCCATAACTTAGCACAGTTAAATTATATTAACAAGATACATAGAAAGAGGTCACTATAAAAGAAGAAAAGCTCACAAAAATGTTCAAAAGTCAAATTATGTTACCAATCGTGATATTCACAACCGTACGGTGGTTATAATTAAATTCACGGTTCTACATCGTAATGTAATCATTTTACAACACAACCAAACGCTGTCTTCTATACCCACTAGTAGTACGAGGACTGAGCAAATTAAGCAACAAAGTTACCTGCAACCACTTGTAATGATGTGGAACGGGAGAATGTAACACAAAACCAACGAAACCATTTAAATTTCTTGCCAACAATTCATCGAATATTACCTTTGGCGTTCGAACCACCACATAAATCGTTGGCATCGAATCCATCGCTCGAGTGCGAACGCGCGAGTGTCCCGTGTCCGCGCGAGGAATTTTCTCATAATAGATTTTCTCTTGGAAGCCATCCGGCCAGCCACCACCGAGAAAAAAAAAGACGGTTCTGATTCCACCGTCGCGCCAGCACCATAAATCATTCATTCAATATCGCTACACCCGCCTCACTCACCTACCCAGGGACTGCTCCGGAATGCCAGAGGCCGCGAGCGCAGACCGCGCCAGACGATCCTGCTCCTGCAGAGCGCTTTCCCCCGGGCGTCGCCGCCACCACGGTATCCCGAGATCACGCATCGTATTCACCGGAGCGACATAATTGTTGCAATTAACCCATTCATCTTATCCATCCCGACCGGTTTCTACCCGCCTCTCTCCACCGAAAGCACCAGGTTTTCCGTGCTACCTCGGCGCTGACATGGACACCAACATGGCGTCCCGTCTTGCGTCCACGGTGCACGGCGCAATGCGCTGCTGCCACTGTCATTCGCACCGAAAGCGCCACGATGCATTCCGGGGGTTCCAGGGGACGGGGCGTTAAACGTCCAAAAACTTTCCAGCCTGCCTGCCTGTCTGCCACCGGACCGGTGCCCAAATTCGTGCAAAATTCGTAAAAGCCGCCACTCTACCGGCACGCGCGCGCCCCCCTTCGGAATGCTGGCCCCTGCTGTGCCCTGCCTGGTGCCAGCGGTGACGGTGACGCTGTGCAGCCAACGAACCAGCGAAATCGAGCGTGGGGAAGCCACTTACCTTGCGCTTCTACCGATGTGCGAGATGTCTGCATTGTCCTGCTGGAACCGGAACGCAGGACCAGGGATGCTGGCAATGCCGAAAAGGACACCAGCCCGTCCCACCGAGAAAGATGTCGTCCTGGGCGACGATGAAATATGCTAAAAATTTATGCATAATTACCTCCACTCGATCTTTCGCGCAGCGCGACCTCACTCGACGTGCTCGCGGCTCGCGGCCAGCCCCTTCGACACGATGGCGTCACCGTTGAAGCAACAGCAGCAAGGAGGGCAGCAGCAGAAAAATGGTCGCCGGGCCACCGTGTTTGCCCACCTTTGTCCATTGGATTTCAACAATTTATGACCGACCCCCCGCCGGTCGGTCGGGCGGGTGCGAGCTGCTGGCACGAGATGTTACGGTTCTTCTGCTCTGAGGGGTCTTCTGCTTTCACCGGCCGTTGTCGTCTGCACGTCGATACGGTTGTGGGATGGGATGGTCAATGTTTTCATTTTGGAGTTTGTTCCACTTTTTACGTCCAATGTTCCACCCTCCCCCTCCTCTTTAAGCTGCCGTTCTGTTAATCCTTTGGTACTCGTAGGTATGCCTAGCACGACACGTTCCGATCGGTGCTAGGTAGATAGATGTTGTCATACTCTATGGCCACAATGATGGTGCTTTAACGTACTGGCTGATGGTCCGTGAGGCAGCGAAGGAAGAGCGTTAAAAATATGTTGTTTTGCCTGTTGGCCAGCTTCACCGGGTCCGTGTAATGTGCACTAATAGATTGGTTTACATTGGATGATGCCTCGAATCACGAGTTGATCCCCGGTGATATGAAAAGCATTCCTAAACGTGCTTCTTCAAAGGCGGGACCAGCGAAATCCATCTATTTGGTGTAATGAAGCAGTATGCATCCGGTCATAAATTCAAAACAAACACTCTGCAATGATAGCTGGTATGCGCGAAGTCCAATAATGATGTTGATATTTGATATTCCGGATGTGTGAGTCACATCAAATTATTCTGAGAATTACTACATGTGCGTGGTTGTATTTACAGTATGGATTACCTTGCATCCACGCATCACCGTGTCACCGATGTGTCCACTCGACGGTCAAATGCGAAATTGATTAATAGAAATAGGTTGGCTTCATCACTTGATTAAATTGTGATTTTCCATATTTGATTGGTTCGGGAGTTGTGGAAATAGAGCAATTTAATTTAAACTATTTTTTTAGCAAAACGTTGCACATCCTAATTTGCTGAAATCATTGCCAATTATTAATGGTATCCGTGCTACTAACTGAGAATCGGAAAAGCTGCAATACCCACACAAATGGCAATCGAAATCGTTTTCCTACTCAACTAGTTTTTTTTTTTCAAGCTCCGATGGAAAACACATTCCAGCAACATTAAGCGTTTTCTACTCGTTACTATCCGTTCTCGGGCACGCTCTGCAGTGACTAGCTACTTTCGTTGGCCATTTTCCAGCATCGGTTTTCAATCGATTGGAAAACTAAACTTTTATATCCCAATTATTACCAAAGTCCAACGTCGTCCACAGGCAGACCGACCGACCGACAGACACACAGTCGGAGCTGAACGCATCCTCCGACAGTCGTGCGGTACACTCAAACAAATTGAAAATTGAAATCCCGCTTACCTTGCCTGAGTCAGCCTTATGTACGGTATGTACGGATAGCGAATTACGATCAGCACCGACAGAACCAGTCCGAAACATTACCCAAGTGATGCTACTTCCGGTGCCAGCAGATTACCGGCCATGGTCGTGCCTCGGAAGCTCGCTCGCTCAGGTTCAACTTTCACGAAATGGCAATATTTCCAATTTTCGTTGCACTAATATGATAGCCGAGTCCAGTAGAGCGTCTCTTCGTCCTCCGTTCCGCCATACCGGCTACCGGACGATACCGGACGATTGGAAATGTAGAAGAGCGCGTACCTTCTGACCTTGCTGAAAGAAACACTCTACTCTTACATGCATTTCTCGGACAAGACAGCAGAGTGTCTGTGGCTATCGCTGCATCGCTTTCTTGTTCTGTTGTTTCCGTTAGACAAAAAAAGGCAAAGCAGGCATCGGGAGAACGTATCAGCAGCCAGTACGGATATCCGGTCTCATTACCGGACTCACTCACCAGCACGGAACTCGTGATCAAACGGATGGGCGATAATCGTTAAAACAACGGCAGTGTACGGCGAACACACTTTTGAAGACATGCAGCTTCTTGCACGATCATTTCAGCTTAGCTTCTCAGCTAACGTATTCTATTTCATTTTTTGGCATTTTTTGAATGCTTTCTGGTTAAGGAAACTTTCACAAATATCTTGTCAAATCGTTAGATCAATCGAATTTTTGCAGATACGATTTAATAAATTTGGTATTATAGACGTAGGTTTTAACTAATGTTCCCCAAATTACGGCCAAATGTTCTTCAAGTTGTTCAAATTGAAATCTATAATGGCTTTATCAAGATAATAAACGTAGATAGTTTTCTAAAAATATATCTTCAAAAATTCTTATTTTTGTTTCGATTTAACCTTAAAAACTATTCTAACGCAGAATGCAATGTTCAGTTTGTCGTTAACTTATTTGTTCAGCGCTTCTCCATCTGGTTGTGCTTGTTATCCAACTAGGCCTCGTCTTATATGGAATGCTTGCCTCGCAAGAAGATTACAGCCAGATTCCCGAAGTCCCAAAGCCAGCGCGGGTCGCTATCTAGAACCCGAAGTGGCTCCGAAAGCTATTAACTGCTCATGTACGGCTTCATTAAATATGGAAATGCATTGTATTACTTGTGGACTTTTGTCATAAATACGTAAAAAAATCTCGGCTCGGCATCGGTTGGCCAAATATGGAGAAAAAATATGGTCAAATAGCTGATAATCGCTTAATGGCTGGCTTGATGTACATGTTCGATGCGTTGAAACATCCCAACGACTATTGGCAATCCTTTCCAAGAACTTCTCTTGTCTGTTGCCGTGTGTTTCGATATATCCAAAAATATAATTCAACTCAGGCACGAAGCGTTTGCCATTTTGCTTGGGCATTACAATATTTCTTTGTGAGAAGATTGTGAAAATCGATTGCTTGAGTTTTTTACCAATACGAAACAAACCTTTCATTAGCTATTCCATTAAACAGGCAGCAAATAATCCAACAAAACGATTCTTATTTCATGTAAATCAAACCACGGCAAGTATTTTAAATTACGCTTTGAACTACACCCAAAAATAAAGGATCAGTTTTTCGATCGTTGTGCACCGAGGCTGGCGTCCCGCTGAAGCGAATTCTTCGCTAATGCGGCAAAGGAGATGATGTAGCTTTCTTTTCGCTGGGAAATTCGTTAAGTGAGTTATTGAACAGAAATGAAGTGAAATTGTAGCATTATTAACGTTTTTTATCGCCCAATGCAACAATTTCAGCGGATTCCAACGCTTTCTTGTCAGAGAAAGGTAAGCCTCCAAGAACACGGTGGGCGAGGAGGTCGAGTGGTCAAAAATTTCTATGGCACACAGTGATGATCGATAAAATATGAGTATTTTGCACAAAATAAAGCAAAATATTCATCTAAAATTCGAAGCGAAAAGTGGACTTCAACCCAAGGTACTTTAAAAAGACAGGTAGCTTCTTAACCGCTTTGACAGGTCACCATTTTGAATTTGTTTGACATTCATAGCAGGGCGCTTTTATCAACAAAACCACGTGAGTTTCAAGAAGAAGAAGAAGAAGAAGATATGGGCAAGTTTGGTGGTTTTATCAAGGAAAGTACCTGATTTCACTCTTTTTCGGATGTTTAAATGATTCATCTCTCTATTTAAGATCAATCGAGCAACCGAGTTATGTTTTACAGCGAGTGAGCACGGTCCAGGAACGATAGCTAGCTCTTGTTCTAGGCCGGGTGGCAAGACCTACGGACCGATACCATATTGAAACACTAGGAAGAATTTTGAGAATATTTGCATAAACTTTAACTTTCGTGCCACTTTTCGTGAATTTGAACTGTCGTAATACCACAGAAAAGCGAAAACAGCTCCGAAAAGAGCGTTCCCGAAGTAAACATCCCACCATCCCGTGAATGTCAAACTCTGAAGTTTTTTCTAAAATACGATCGAGGATTTGTTCTGGATAAAGCTACCTGTCTTTTTAAAGTACCTTGCTTCAACCCTAAAAACTGTTGTTTTGCCCGAGGTTTTTTGTTAATTTAAAAACGTTTAAAACCGCGGAAATACTCGCGAATCCGCTCATAATCCGAGAATCCACAGAATCGTCACCATCCTCGCCTTCTGGGTAAGTAATAAAACCTCGCTACATCCTCAGCAGGAGGGAACAAAACTCGATCGCTGATCGCGAGTGACGATCGCAAGGAGGAAAACTTGTTTGCCGTGGGGGTGTTTATCGCTTATCATGGCGTTTGCAGAACAAAGAGACGACTCATCCTTGACCTGGCACGATTTGCGTTTTAGTTTGAAAGTTCCAAAATCCGCCCCCGTTTTAATTTCTTCTGTTTTTTTCGTTTATTCCTAGACTATTTTGTAAAGTGGTGTGGTGTAATAAATAATTTGCTGCTTCAAGATGACGGTGTTAACACGAGAACAGTATCACAAGTTCGAACAACCGGAAATGCTACGCCCTGCACATACCAAAAGTCTGCCTTCAGGGCCTAAGCTGTGGTTGCTCTTCATTATTGCATCTCTAACTTTTGTAGCGGTGATGATTCTGGCGGGGGGCGTTTTTGCGAATCTGGCTCCGTTTATCTCGGCATTCGACTCCGTTCGAGATGAACCACCGCCGCACACCGAGTATGCCCGGATGGCTCGCTATCTCGTGCATAAAGCCGGTAAGTACAAAATTGGCCTACGCCTACAAGCCAGCAGAGTTGCATTTTAATGGCATCAATTCCCTTTCGATTCCTTGCCACAGAATGGGTTTCGATGGGCTCGCTTTCCATCGTCCCCGCCATCCAGGGCTTTCCGATGGTGAACATCATCTCCGTAGCGGACAGTGCTCGAGGAGAAAAGTCGACCGGCGTGCTGTACTTTTATCTTACGATGCTCGACTACACGGCACAGGATCTGAGCAAAGACAACCGGCTGACGGTGATGATTTCGATGGACCAGGATTTGGCCTGCACAAAGCAGGGAGTCGATCCGATGGAACCGACCTGCGGACGATTGATGATCTCGGGCAGCGCAATTAAAATTGAACCCTCATCGGATGAGTTTGCGTTCGGCCAGGCGGCTATGTATAGCCGGCATCCGGCGGCCAAAAAG
Organism: Anopheles darlingi; assembly: GCF_943734745.1. Classification (NCBI taxonomy): domain Eukaryota; kingdom Metazoa; phylum Arthropoda; class Insecta; order Diptera; family Culicidae; genus Anopheles; species Anopheles darlingi. The sequence goes on from NC_064874.1 coordinate 42,266,535, forward strand.
TGGATCGACAGTAAGTAACGCACTCCGTACGAGTACCAGAAACATGCTTATCAATGGAATCCCGTTTCTTCTTTTCCAGCCGATGGACATAACTTCTTCCTGTGCAAGCTGAACATCGTTCAGATTGCGGTGCTTGACTTCTACGGTGGACCGCACTACGTAACCCTCGAGGATTACATGGCGGCGGATCCCGATAAGCAGCCAGCCGTTGACGACAGTAGCGAACGAAGCGTTCCAGCTCGGTTCAGCACCGTCGTTTCAAGAACAACAACTGAAGTGCCATTCTATTCCTAAAAGCTGTGACGAAGCGAAGGCCAAAGAAAAGGCAGAGAGCTCTATTTCGAATCAAATCTCCTACCAGACCTCGAGTGCACATGTTGCAACACTCGACTGATAATCCGCGCTGCAACAGACGGGAGGCGTTGTGTAATATGCTGACCACGGATGACCATCGAGTTGTATGTAGATAGCAATTGTGATAACGCAACTTGAGGGAACTGTGCATTTTTTCCAATCATTAGGCTTTAATGTGGATGATGTTGTGAACATTTTTATCAGCGAACAAATACATTTCCAATAAATGTACAAATCTGGCAATTTTACTCAACCGTGCGCTTAATGGGTTGCATGCATCCGAAATCGCCGTTTTCTTACTAGCTTATTATACTCTTTTTTATTGCAATTTTTGTGGATATTTTTGAAAATTTCTGTGCACCAATAAAAAGGTAAAAATGCAATTGCCTGATAGCACGACGAAAGGGAAATGGGCTACAACCCTGGAAAACTGTTGTTTAGGTTCGAGGCTATTGTTTTTGTTGAGTTGAAAAACCGCGGGAATTCTTATCTTCTTTTAACTGTTTCCAGTGCGATAAGAACAAACTGCTCCGTCGATATTGTGAAAAAATCCTTTCCTTGCCCCGTGAGAAAATGTCCAAGGAACCGGAAGAATCGGACCCGGACCCGGAATATCTGAAAGTGCTGTCCACCCACTTTGGCCATTCCGCCTTCCGGCCTATGCAATGGCGTATAATTCGGTCGATAATCGTCGAGCGGCGTGATAACTGCGTGATCATGGCCACGGGCTACGGAAAATCCTTAACGTATCAGTATCCTTCGGTGTTTCTGGACCGGCTAACGTTCGTCGTTTCACCGCTTATCAGCTTGATGGAGGATCAGGTACTGTCGCTGAATCTGTGCAATATTCCGGCATGCCTGCTCGGTACGGCACAGTCCGGTAATCCGATTCCGGACATCGAAGCGGGCGGCTATCGCGTGGTCTACCTTACGCCCGAGTTCGTCACCGGTGACCGTGGCCAATCGCTGCTGAGTGCGGTGCGCAAACAGCTCGCCCTGATCGCCATCGATGAGGCGCATTGTTTGAGCAAATGGGGCCACGATTTCCGTCCGGCCTACCGCAATCTGGGCATCGTGCGAACGCTGTGCCCCGATGTGCCCATTCTGGCGGTTACCGCTACCGCCACGCCGAAGGTACGCGATGATATCGTGCAGAGCCTACACCTGAACAACGCACAGATCCTATGCACCGGTTTCGATCGTCCCAACCTGGAGTTTATCGTGCGCCCGAAAGGTTCCCAGGGACCACTGGGAGACATTCGGCCACTGCTGGGCAGTGGGACCCGCGAAGGAAGCATCATCATCTACTGTCTCACACGCAAGCAAACCGAGGAAATTGTGGAGCTGCTGCGCAGCAAAGGCATCGAGTGTGAGGCCTACCATGCCGGTCTATCGGTTACCAAGCGACGCCAAGTGCACGAACATTTCGTGCGTGACCGATTGCAAATCATCGTTGCTACGATCGCGTTTGGCATGGGTATCGATAAGCCCGACGTTCGACTCGTCATCCACTACGGCGCTTCAAAGGATCTCGAGAGCTACTACCAGGAGGCGGGTCGTGCTGGACGCGATGGCCAACCGTCGCGTTGCGTTATGTTCTGGAGCCGAGCGGACTTTAAAACGCACGAATTTCTTCGCTCGCAAGCTGGCAGCGGTTCGGTGCAGCACAACCTCGAGCAGCTGTCGCGCAAGATGAGCGAATACCTCGACACACGCGATTGTCGCCGGCGCTTCATCTTGCAGTACTTCGAGGGAACACTTTCGCAGATCGGAAACCGCGAAAAGTCGGCTGCACAGACAGCAGTCGATGGGAAGCCACGCCGTTGCTGTGACAACTGTACGCGAGGTGGTGTGGCGAAGGATTGCGAACGTTACGAAGGTATCGATGCCGACGGAAAGTATGATTTTGGGACCGATGCTGGGCATTTGTTGAAAGCGATCGAAGTATTTCGGGGTGGTACGGGCCTTTCGCTTCCGATTATGTTGCTACGCGGATCGAAAAACAAAAAACTAAACGAAAGCAACTATCGCAATCCACTGTATGGCGTTGGGAAAACGCGTGACGAAGAATGGTGGAAATCTCTGGGATCACTGCTTGAGCGCGAGGGTTTCCTGACGAAAGTGAAGCTCGACAACACTTTCAACCGGTTTGCCACCATCTACAAGATTCAGTTGACGGCAGCGGCCCGTAAGTGGCTGAATTCGCCAGGCGAACCACCGAACCGGCGACAATTACTACTCAAACCGACGGCAGATATGTTTAAATCCTTCAAAGTCATAGCCCCAAGCTCAGAGCGTGTGGCGGTAAGCGATCACACTATTTCACCGCCCGCCAATCGAAAGCCAGTTCTCAATATAACGACATCGCGAGGCTTTCTTCCTGCATCGGTCGCAGGACCACAGAACATCACCCAAGAGCTGGTACAAACGTTACTGAAAAAGCGCTCGGAACTGGCGACCGCCTTCGAGTGTATGCCGTACATGATTGCCTCGAATGCGGCCCTACACCAGATGGCCACCAAACGTCCGCTAAACATGACCGAAATGCGAAACGCACAGCTCGACGGGTTCTCCGATGTGAAGCTGCAGAAGTTTGGTCGCGAGTTTCTTATATGCATTCAGCAAAAACTAAATTATCTGCCCCCCAGCCAAAAGCCACCGGTGGCTGAGTCGAGTGATTCGGACTTCCCGGGTGGCACTCTGTCCGCAACACAGCAACAATCGTGGAGAATGTGGAGAGGGGAAGGCAAAGCAGTGCCTGAAATTGCCAGCGAGCGACGGTTGGCGGAATCCACCATTATCAATCATCTGCAGGACGCTATCCGGGTGGGTGCTTCCTTCGGGAAGCCAGATCTTGTACGGCTGGGCATCGATGATGGTTTGTATGCATCGATTGTTTCCCATTTGCCACCGAACATGGAACAGCAGCCCATCAAGCTGACTACGATCAAGGAACTCTGTCCCCCTGAAGTGACCTTTGATCAGCTCAAGATTGTGATAGCGCTCGAGAAACGTAAGCCACCAAGGGAGACGAAACCAAACAGCTTTACCTCGACGGAGAGTCTTCCCTCTTCCACAAGCACCTCCGAGACAAAGAAACCACCGGAGATAGGATTTCACGATCCGTTCGATGACGATGATGACGATGATGATATGTTCGATTTTAACGAACTGGATCGCCTTGAGGCGGCAATGGTAGGTGCGAAAAATGTCCCATCCCCACCCTCGCCGCCCGTAGTGTCAATGAACGAACTAGTACCCCGTGATCTACCGGAAGTACACTCTCCTTCCATCCTCGCACCGACGATATCCCGCCAAAGTGAACCCCTACAACCGACCACGACCGCTTCCAATGTAACTGCCGAGGAGAAGCGTTCGGGAACGGGAGCGTTTGTGCTGAAAACTGCAACCCGCAGCCGGCCAGTCAATCTAAAGCGCATTCACTACGACGAGGATGACGATACGGATGAGGAGAACAACGATGGCGATTCGGAAACGCTCCCAAGGCTTCCCAAGCGAAAGTTGTGAAATGTTATTCTTCTTCAATAAAACCGTGGCCATGCACGTGTTTCCTGTTTTTTTGGGCACGACGATTCCAGTACGACCCTATAGTCCTCTTATTACTGTGTACCCGCTGTTGGCATTGAAAGCGAAAGAAATGAAATACCAGACCGACCGAGAGTTGCCCTGCTGCTGTTGGTAACAATAATTCGTTCATGGGCATTTCGATTTCACCGGATTGTCGTCGATCTCGGCAATCTTTGATTGCGGTCTGGGAACGGGGAATTTAACTGTGGAATGACGGTCCGCGGAGAGGTAATCGTTGTTTCGTTGGACGCATTCGTTCCTGATGATTGGAACACAATGGAGTACCGGATATGTTTCATTCTAAAGAGGCGCGCCCTCTTCGTTTACTTAAGCTGTGCCAAGGAGATCTACAGTATGATGCATATCGGGGATAACGTGGCGTGACGCAATGGCTCGAGGGGTGCGACAACGTGGTGTAGGGTCCAGCATTCTGCGCCTACCAGGAAGTTCCACAACTCATTTCCTCTTCTCGTTTGCACAGTAGGCTTTGCCGGTTTGAAACCTCTGTAACCGAGTCTCTACACGGGCGCGAGAAAGCTGAAAATGAAAAAGTTGAGAATTTCAAATCCCATACAAATGGAAATGTAAAGATACAAGTAGGCTGTCACAAATGTATGGGATTTGACATTCTCGCCTTTTTCATTCTCATCTCATTTTCAGCTTTCTCGCGCCCGTGTAGAGACTCGGTAACGGATTTTGTAAAACGTGTGCTTCGTGTATCTTATGTCGATACCAATAGGCCATGTAAAATAGAACCATCAGTCTATTTGCAGTTTATTACTATGAAGTAATTAATTGAGTTAAGAATGGCCTTGATAATGTACTAATGTTGAAAAGCCCCCAAAAATCCAGTGGTAATGCAAAAAAAATGGCTAAACAACGTGGTATTCAAGTGGCCCTCTTTGATTGTCCGTCACTGTAAAGAATGCCTGGCCGCCACACGAACACAGCAGCTCCGTTCACTCGGTTCCACGAACCAATGGTTCGGATCGCGCGCCAATTTCAAATCTCCGCTCGACCACGCCGGTCGTTATGGCCACCCGGTGAAGTGCTTATCATCGCCAGAGTGCGTACAGTAGTGTAATCAGCGTTTTGTTGCTGTAGCGGCTTCTAACCGTAGCAGAACCGGTATTCCGGACCATTCGTACGTAGTGCCGTGAGACCATCCCCATTATCATGGGACAGCAGGAACCCGATCTCGAGATGGCGGAAGAGAACCCACGAAAGGACCTCGGTACGATAGAGCCTCACCAGCTCCACCAGGTGTCCGAGTCGACCGATGAGCCAGCAGGTGTTCCGGTCCGGGCTACCGACAAGCTGACGCTCCACTCGGCCAGCGATCTCAAGCAAACCATCCTCGACGGTCTGGAGAAGAAGGGCAATGGTGGACTTTGGCTGTGGTGAGTGACCGGCAACCGTCATTATTTGCTAGTTTGTTGCCGCAAGGAAGGTGCACCGGAATGGGATGCATCATGCCACCGAATCCCCATGTTCTATATATATACCCACGGAAACAGAACAGTGTTCATAATGAGTGAGCAAAGCCGGCAAGAAGCCGGAACCGCAGACACGTTTGCGCCATCGCCATCTGTCCCGGGTTCTCCTATTCCGCGGCAAAAAGAAACTGTTGCTACTGTTGTTATTGTGAAACATTGACCCATCTTTTTTGGAGGAGTGGGGGAGGAAGCGCCAAGTCGGAACATCTGACGAACACCGGTGGCTTGGGATTTAAAAATAACATCGAATCGTCCAAAGGAACGAAAGGAACGAAAGGAGGACAGGGGAAAGATAACAAAATCGTCCATGCCGTCCACCACCACATGGCGATCGGCTTTTTTCTCGGACGCGCGTCGCGTGCACGGTCCGTTCTCCTCGCACGAATGATCGCTGATCGGCTAAGACCACGCGGCGTGATGATCTCGGGTTTTTTACTTTCTTCTACCCTTTCTGATCTTCCCTTTCTTTTTCCGATGATCCGAGGGTGTGTTCCGCGAGTGAGTCGCGATGTTCTGCGGTTTGTGTGAGCGTGCGTGGTGGTTAATATCGATCAGAACGAACGAACGAACGAACGTACAAGTCGAGACAAACCCACGATCATCACGTGCTGCGTGAGGTAGCGTGACCGGTGGCGACCGTTGGAGGGTGGGATTAAGAATGTGAAAGTGTGTCGGGGTGGTTCTGAGGCCGCGTTACTTTCTCTTTTCCCGTGGGCGAATCCGGGAATGCAAGTAGCTCCCAGAGCAGATCGAGTATGTCGCTCGAGTGCGATGCGATCAGAACAACAACCTTTAGTAAGTGGACGGATGGAATTCCCGCCCTTCCTTCCAGTATCAGCGACCAGGCGGTGGCGGTGGCGGCGGCGGTGATAAGCTTTGCTGCTTTTTGGTTTGAACGAATCCACACTAATGCAACGAAAGTTCAATAACCTTGAACCAGTGCCCATCGTTGGTACATACGGTACGGGGTGGAAATAAATATAGATGAAACCGTGACCATGTCGCCACCGGGATAGGCGCCGTACGTCGGGTTAGGATTTCGGACTGACCCAGACCACAAATAAATGGCGGCGTTAGATGAAGGAATGGGAGCATTTAATCACGACGAAACGTTACCCCTCACAGATGACCCTTCCTTCCAAGGCACGTCGTCCGTTTGGGACACGGCGTCAATCGTGGTGGGCAGCGGTAAATGGCGCTTATCACGCTTCGCTTCCCCTGTACCGTGTTGCGCTTGCTACTCTCGCGGTCGTGATTGAATCTTGGGCTCGATGATAATGTGCAAACCGAACCGAACCGAAACGAGGGCTGACAGCAGCGCAAACTCGAAGCACCTTTTATGGCAGGGCGGCTTGGCTTATCAATTATGCGCGGTTGTGGGGTTGCGCCTCAGGTTCTGGGCTATCGTGAGATGACGACTGCCATTGCCTGCCTATCAATGTAGTAGCAAGGATTTGTGCTGATTGTCCGCGATGGTCCGCGTCGTCTCCCGTACAGTAGACGACTGGCTTTATGGTCCTCTGAAAGCGTTATCAGTCGCGCTTGATACAAGCCGGTTGAAAAGCTTGGAAAGCAGACGCACCATCGAGCAGCGATGGCAACCAGTCTCGCAGTCGAGAATGGGATGAGCCCATATGGTTTCCAGGTGAAATCCCGCTATTACTAGGGCTTCCGGTAGTGTTGCCTTGACCTTCATTCCATGGTCCCCTTCCCTTCCCCCGAACATAGAACCCATTCCTTAAGCAGCTGTTTACGCGTGCACAGTAACAGAACCAAGCGTGTGCCAAGTTGGTCAGGCGTAACATGGCCAGCGGTCGCTACAACCGGGCACGCACCACAAGGGCACGTGTGCTGTGACGCCTGCCTGCCTGCCTGGGTGGTTGTTGGCCTTTGCGCGAATTGGGAAGGTTGATCAGGTTTATCATCACGTCGTCGTTGCGCCGTGCTTAGTCTGATATGCCTACTACTTCTTACACCAATGCTAAGTTGGTTTGCATTCCGCTCCATGCCACCCCTTGTCTCATCGTGTCACCACTCTTTAGCAATGACTCATTAAGAACTCGGCTCGGCTCGGGGCAGATGATGTGCGGAATAAATTAACGCTAAACGCTAACGAAGTCAAGCTCAACCCGCCCGGTCCATTGCGAACAACTTGGCACCGCGGGGCCATGCAACGCAAATGTTGAGTTTGCATTGGATTTGAATGTTATGACCGGTGGCCGCGGAACTGTCCGGTCGCTGACTCTCTCTCTCTCGCGCGCGCCGTATTTTTGAGCGACCAACTTGCGAACGGCGCGGATTGATAACGATTAAAGGTGCATGGACATGGCATCATAGATTAGATTGCTCTGGAGCCCAGCGACGGTTGGGCTATGGGTAGTCGGATGGGCGATTATGACATACAGACTCGCGATAATCTTATCATTCGGCCATTATGGCGACGAATGTACAATGCCGAAGAAGATAGAATCGGGGGGATGGAATGGGGTGAGTGGGTGTTTTGAATACCACAATCGGAATTCCAATTCATGGTGACAATTTCGGCCGGAACTGCGATCGGAGATAGCAGACGTTTGCCACAGACGAGAACTTCATCAAGATTAAAAATTTGCTTTATACGGGCAACAACCCAGTTAGATCCAGTGGAAACTAATTGTTCAGCTTGTTTAGGGGAAGGTATCCTGGTTTGCTTATAGTTAAAATGTTCAGGGTTCTTTATTGATCCAGCTTTATTCTGTTATGCCTGTAAATTGGCAACTGTTCTCTATTTGTGTCGTTGTTTCAGTGCCCGCTCTCCGGGCCCTTATCCCTCATTATTCCTGTTCTCTACAATATGGACCAGCACGGATGGTTCTATAGACTAAAGTCCGGTTCACATACCATTTACTGGGAATACTGGGAAACTACTCAAGAAATACGAGCGCGTAACACTCAAACTGTGATAGCGGCTAGTAATTATTCCATTCGTTATCATATCGTTAGGGTCCTGTTCATCCTGTGCCTCACACCGAACATACTCAATGGCTTCCATGTGTCTTCGTACGTGTTTCTGGGGCAGATGCCGAAAAACTACTACTGCACGGTACCACTGCTTCAGAAAGCTGGCTGGAATCACGAGGAAATCCGTACCATCACCGCTCCAAGGTAGAAATGGTTGTGTTCATATGCGTATACGATCGCCTTTACGTTTCACACTGCACGTCTGCTCTTCCGTTTGCAGTGGGACGGCCAAGAATGGAACCTGTACGATCTATAGCTGGGACTATCAGGAGCTAAGCAAACTGAACTTCCAGGATGCGCTCAATTACACCCAATCACAGCAGCGTCCCGAAGAGGTCAACTGTCTGTCGACATCCGCAGCATCCGGAAGTGAATGGGAAATGTTCTACGACCAACCGGAAGGTGTATCGATCGTACCGGAGTGGGATCTACTTTGCGAACGAACTGCACTGCGATCGACGGTTCAGGTGGCGCTATCGATCGGCAAGTTTGTCGGAGCATCCACCTTCGGTGTGCTGTCTGATAAGTTTGGCCGCAAGACGAGCTTCTCCATTGCCGCCACGCTGTACATCGTGTCCGGGTTGCTGACAACGTTTTCACCCGTTTATCTGCTACTGCTGCTGGGACGCATTGGTCTCGGAGCATCCGCCTCCGGCGTGTTCTATCCACCATTTGCTCTGCGTATGTATTATGCGACAGTATCGTAACGCATGCATGGTCACGTGCAATCTCCCTCCTAACCATCCGGCTTATGGGTACCATTTTCAGTGACGGAGAACATTGGTAAACGCCACCGGTCTTGGATGAGCATTGCGTTCAACTTCTCGTATCCCTTGGGCATGCTGTTCCTGGCATTGGCGGCCTACCTCATACCGCCATGGAGGGATCTCTCCCTGGCACTGACGATTCCTTCGTTTCTGCTCGTGATACATCTCTAGTAAGTATATTGTCGCTAATAAACCGCAAAATCCTCGATGTCTAATTTGTTGTTTCTGCTCTTCAGCTTCCTTGTAGAGTCACCGCGCTGGCTGTTAAGCAAGGGACAAGAGCGTAAAGCGTACCGCATGGTTTTCGGTCGAAAGGCACCAAAGGAACTGATCGATACGGCGCAAGTGGTCGAGAAAAACCAAGACGCGGATGCCATAGAGCCCGTCAAAGTAAGCTGCGGGGACCGACTGAGGCAGTCGTTCAGTGAGTTTACGAAACTCTATGGCACTCCCGTGCTCTGCCGCAGGGCACTAATTTGCCATTTTACGTGGTGTATTACATCGTTATGTTACTACGTCACGGGTAAGTACTCTGTCCTATTAAAGCTCCTTATCAGTCCTTTGGTAGAGGAGCCTGCTTTTTTTGGTGGTTGAAATGATCGTTCTTTTGATTTGCATTTCCCATTTCTTTGTAGCACTCAATGCGGACAATTTCGCAGCCAACCGATACGTGTACGTGGCCACCACCGGTTCCGTCGACATCTTCGCCTATGTACTGTCCATGATTGTACTCGCCTACTTCGGTCGAAGGAGCTCTTCCTTCTGTTTCTTCCTCTACGCCGGTATCTGTTTGCTGGTGGTGCTGGCGGTGCCACAGGACAAAACCACGGCACTGGTCACGTTGGCTATGCTGGGCCGCGTTGGTATAACAGCCGTGTACGCCATTGTTACACTGCACACGGCGGAACTTTTTCCGACCGAAATTCGAAACACGGCGTTAGGCATTTGCTCGACGATGGCGCACGTGGGCTCGATTGCCGCGCCGTATATCACGGATTTACTTGGACGATTTGGGTGGTGGATACCGACCACCATTTGCGGTTGCGCTGTACTGCTAGCCGGTGCTCTCACATTGCTCCATCCGGAAACGCGCGATGCTGCACTGAAAGATCACGCCAAGCAGGAGCAGCACGGGGTTGTTAACAGTGATAGTGAAGATAGCGTCACTGACGCCAAGCAACAAACCAATTCTACTAGTTAGTAAGAAGAGTGTGTCACTGCTGCTATAGGGTAGCCTTTAATCGGGATATTATCGGGATAAGAAAAGAGAACAAATTCTCCTTATTGTACGGTAACATACTTCAGTCACTAATCACCGTTACCAATAAGATTCACTCAATTCAAATTCCCGTTCCTTTCGATCCGACTGTAACCGTACAAGCATTACTAAGATCGCACAAAACATTCCGGCGTTTTAAAGGTAGAGTAATGTGGACTTGCCTCATTCCAGGTGGGCGCCGCCGACAGACAGGGGAACTATCGACGTTTTCCAGAACCGTATAAGAATAAAGTACTGGCATAAGTTTAATATCTTTCAAAACAAAAGTTTCGGTTCGGAGAAGAAAAGTAATATTTTTTTTAGTAATAAAATATATTTCTTTTGTTTTGTTCATCGATCCGACACAAATGATACAAGTGTTAGTTGCTGATCATTAGTTCTAATTTAAATCTAAATAAAAATCATAACATTTAAGTTAAACGGATCCGTAAGTTCATTGTACTTAACACGTGTCTCTCATCAATTAAACTCCTCTGGCAAACAAATGGTAGAAACATGAGCGAATATTTCCCAAGCGCTTGCTATCAAACTTAACATTACTACATTCGAGATAAGATAATTCATCACATCAGTTCATTAATCCATCACATAACATATGAGAATTTGAAGATGGGGTCCGTTTTGATAAATGTAAAGCTGAAAGCTCGTATGGCACGTTTTGTTATGGTTTACTTTATACTGAAATTGAAACGATTGTTTAAGAAACAAGAAAAACTATTCTAACCTTTTACTACCCCTTGCATTGTGGGCAGTTTCAGTTAACAGAGATAATTCGGATTTGCTGTATTTCATCGTCCTTGTTTTTCTTCGGAATTACGTTAACCTTGATCATTTTACCAGTCAACAGCTCCGTATTCTGAACGCCTTCAGTTGCTAGCTTGCAAAGGGTTTCTGGATCTGCAAAAATCAAAAGTTGCTATAATGAAGTCATCTCTTGTTACTTCTATACGTAACACTCGGGGACACTTACTTTGGACAATACAGTCCGCCACATATAACTTCCGGCTGAGGGCCTGCGGGAAGCGTCGAACGTGTGTAGATTCTATGGATTTTATAATCCCTAGATCCAACAGGCAGTATGGATTCGATGTCTCCTGTGATCCGGTTGCCAATGGTACACCCCGTGACCAAATTCCATCGCATTGGACAAGGCACAGATGATGGGATTCCTCCGGTGAGTAAACATTGCTGTCCGCTTCCCCATATTTGCACACTTCTGCTAGTACCTTCGCAAAAGCGTCATTTCGGGCAATGTCGATCACCGCCAGCCGATGACTTGCATCATACAACTCCCCTGCATCTATTATCATCAGTTCAATGCCATCGCCGTACGGAATACACACTTCAGATAACTGTTAATGACAGGGGAGATGGATAAAAAGTGCGGAGTTCAGTTAGAATGGATCCAATTCTGAACAAAATGATACTAACCTCGGCAATGGAAACTGGGACGTAGCTTTTTGGATCTGGTGGTACTACCGCCGGTTGAGTTTGGTCGTCCGGGGACGCCATTGGCTTCTTAAGTAACATTTCTCTCAAGTGACGCAGCTCCACCATCTTTGTCTTGCTATTTGGTATGTCGACTACCTTTGAGAGCTCGAACGCTTCTCCTTCAAGTGCCTGAAGCTGCATTCGGACGAAGTCGGTAAATGTTGGCAAATGCTCGATTTGCACCTCATGAATAAGACGGTCAGCGTACTTAATTTCTGGGTCTTCGATCTCTTTGAACTTTTTCCATTCCAATGTTTCCGTGTTACCAAAATCGGTAAAGAATACAATCGCTTTATCGTCCGTAACACTGCGCACCTCCGCGCGATAGTAGACCTCTTCAAACGGCGAGTACACTATGTCCCCAGGGACAGGAGCATGGATCAAATACTTTTGGGCGGCTTCGCCCCCGACGAAACAGCGCTCAATGAACTTTAGGTACTGACTAGGCTGCCCGGTGGAACCAGATCCAGCTTCGAAGATGAACATTGTATTCTCGGCCACGTGCGCTATTTTCACCTCACTGCCTACCGACGGAAATGAACCCTGCTGCAACACCCTGCGTTTACTTTCTTCCTTCGCCCTGGCAACTAGGGCTCTCAAGGGAAGCTTATTTAACAGTTGCTGCTGTTCTTTAGGAGGTTCGGGCTGGGGTTGATTATTTTGTGGCTTTTGTTGCTTCTGCGGTGGCTTTTGCGGCGGCTCCTGCTTCAGTTGTTTTTGTTGTATCTCCTTTTTAGGTTCCTGTTGAGATCCTTTTTGTTGTGGCTCTTGCTGGGAAGGTTTTTCTTTTGGTTTTTTTTGGATCTCCTGTCGACACTGTTTCTGCGAAGGCTCTTGATTAGGCTGTTTTTGTTGAGATTTCTTTTCTTTTTTTTGTTGGAACTTTTCCTGATGACAGTTTTCTCGTTCGAATTCCTGCTGCAAACCTTTTCCATCCTTCCCTTTACAGTTTTGCGAGTCCTGTTGCGCTGGTATATTGTTTTGTTGCTTTTCTCCGGATTGTACCGATGGTAGTGTCTCCCCGTGATCGCCCTGCTGGTGATACGGCCGACAGTGCTCCTGATGGAGATTTTCTGGATCCTTCTGTTTAGCCTGTTTCATAAGAGCATCTGGCGAATCGTTTGCGGTTGGCGGCTTTTGTTTGGCGTAATACTGCATCTTTTGTTCTGGAGTAATTTTGGATGCCTCCTCTTTTAATGCAGGATCTATGAAGAGATTGCTAAAACAGAAAAGCGTTTAAAATACCGATACCAATTGCCATCAGTCACTGTATAAGAATACTTACGGCATGCAGATTTCTTTGTGCAGCGGCCAGTCTTGCTTTTGGCAATTAACATCACAATAACAAGTGCCACAAACGCCGCACCTTCTGATTACCGGCCACGCAAAACACTTTGCACATTTGGGCAGCATGAGGAACGGCTCGGGGTCGTGGTAACTTGGCTTTGGCGTAGCAGGCAGCGTCACGGCGTTCCCATTTTGTGGGGTTATGGACGGGTTTAACTGTTTCCGAATGTTGTAACTAATCGATATAACTCCCGGTATATAACGAAGTTCTTGCAATCCCTTTTCAGCATCCCTACGGAATTAAGAAGAAGTACCGAGTTTAAGACACAGAACCTGCAAATGACGCCAGCCTTCCGGGAATACGTTTACTTACTCTTCGCTCTTGTAATATATTAAAGCTAATGATTCATTATCCATTGGAATGAATACTTTTTTACATTTTGACTGTTGTTTTGCAACCATACGTATGTTAACAGCACTGGGATCAAAAGTGGCTCTCAAAGACGTTTTATCGAACTCTAAAGACTTCATCATGAAAACGTTGAAAACCGCGTTACCGCGCTTCTGCGAAAGATGCGGCTTCCAAGAAAAGAAAAAAGATTGGACAATTGCCCACGGTTTGTACGACCGGGAAGGCCAACTTTTTCAACGAGAACGACGACGGAAGTGCAGAAAATAGTTAAAACAAGATTTTTCCACTTTCTACGGAGTTTTCAGGAGCCGGGTACGCGTTTTTTCTAACCTCAACTGGTATCCAGGGTTGAAGCCTATTTATCGCTTCGAGTTTTGTTTTTAATGAAAATTTTCACCACTATCAAGCCGGTGCTACACGAAGCGTAAATCTCGCGTAAACTCTAGCGTAATGCCGAAAAGTATAGAGGCTCATTAACGAAACAATAGACACCAATTTGTAGCTTTAACGATGTGCATTTATTGCTATATGCTTTGCATATGAAAAGAAAATGCGTTGTTCGAAAGAAAGCAGATTAATTGTAAAGCGCCGACTTCACGCGAATTCGCTGCTCGTCATCCGTGGATGTGCTATGGAGTACTTCCACCATGATCTTTTTCCCAACAAGCAGATCCGGATTCTGATCGCTACCGGTTGCTATTGTACTAAGCACATCGGGATCTGTGAAATAAAGTAAATGCATAAATGTGGCATCAATCTTCACCAGCTATTTGCCACTATCACGTCTACTCACTCTCCACCATGCACTCGGCCACATATAACTTTCGGCTGAGGGCCTGCGGGAAGCGACGCACGTACGTAGATTCTACCGTCTTCATAATACCCAGATCCAGCAGGCAGTACAGATTCGATGCCTGTTTCGATCCGATGTTCAACGACACAGCACGTGACCAGATTCCGTCCCATTGGACAAGGCACAGATGATGGGTTTCTTCCGGCAAATAAATATTTTCATCCGTTTTGCCATATTTTCCAACTTCTGCTAGTAACTTTGCAAAAGTCTCTTGATGAGCAACATCGATAACCGCCAGCCGATGACTCGCATCATTCAGTTCCCCTGCATCTATTATCATCAGCTCAACATCATCGCCACACGGAAGGCACACTTCAGATAACTGTTAATGAGAGAGATGTATCAAAAGTGTGAATTCAAATTTCCGACAAACCGATACTCACTTCATCCATTGACACCGGAACGTATCTATTTGGATCACCTTTCGGTGTGGAAGTTTGTTTCTTCCTAATTTCATCGTTATCTTTGGATAGTTTACGTATCATTTCACTTAAGTAATAAAGTTCCTTCGAGTGACGCAGCTCCACCATCTTTGCTTTGTTATTCGGTATGTCGACCACCTTTGAGAGCTCGAACGCTTCTCCTTCAAGCGTCTGCAGGTGCTTCCGGATAGAATCCGTAAGTATGGGCACATTTTCGATTTGTACCTCGTGAATTAAACGATCAGCGTACTTAATTTCTGGGTCTTCTATCTCTTTGAACATCTTCCATTCTATAGTTTCTGTGTTACCAAAATCGGTGAAGAAGACGATCGCTTTATCACCCAGAACGGACTTCACTTCCGCCCGATAGTACGCACCAGCCAATGGGGCGTACACGATATCCTCAGGCGAAGGAGCTTGCACCAAATGTTCTTTTACTGCGCGACCGCCGACGAAACAGCGCTCGACGGTCTTCAAGTACTGGTTTGGTCGACCGTGTGCCCCCGCCCCAGAATTGTAAATGTACACAGCATCCTCGGCCACGTGTGCTATTTTAACATCACTGCCCACCGCAGGAAAAGAACTCGTCAGAAGTTTGCGGTTTTTGGCATCGCGTATTTTCGATAGTAGGCCTTTCGGGTTCAAGATTTTGGATTGATTTTGAAAATCTTCCTGCTGTTGTTTTGGAGCAACGTTTTTCGGTTGGCTCTGTGCTTTCGCCGGATTATCATTCTGATTATTAAGCTGTACAGAGTTTCGCTGAACCGGTTCTTGTTTCTGTTGTTTCTTTGGCATTTGTTGCACATCCTGCACGAGCTGTTGAAGAAACAGTTTTGGCGATTGATTTTGTGAATCTCCCACCGGTTGCTGATAGTTAACAGCACGCTCTTTATCCTTTGCCAAATGCTGGGGCTTAGATTGCAGATGCTTGACGGTAGGGTGTGGCTTCTGTTCTGCATCATAACCGGACATGTAAATAGCCTTTTCTATTTCCGTATCGATAGTAAGGCGCCTGATTTGAAAGAAACGGACAGATTGTCAAAGATATGAACCGTTTCCGTCAGACCAGCTTTCAACTACTTACGGCATGCAGTTTTCCTTGTGTACTGGCCAATGTTGCTTTTGGCATTTCACATCGCAATAAAACGTTCCGCACGTAAAACATTTTCGCATCACGGGACACGCAGAACACTTGGCACAACTTGGCATTTTCATCAGCGTCTTGGACGTACCAAGAGGCGGAGATCCTGATGCTGTCGAGTTTCCAGCTTCGCCATTCGTTACCGCTGATTCAGTTGGTTTTTTGTAATTTTTCCAGGGCTTCTTAAATGTTTTCGACGCTTCCTCTGAGGGTTTGTCCGACTACACGAAAAATTGCGATTGGATTATTAAAAAAGAATATTGAATGTCTCAGCTTCTGTGAAGAACCTTTTGAACGTACCCCACTACGCCAAGAAGTGCGATCTGGTTCGGCCGGGGCTTCTTTGCCAGGAATAACAGCCAGGACTCCGTCTTGCCTAGCGATCTCATTGGCGGCGTACGTCGCAGATCTGCAAAATGGAACATAGTAGCAATTAGTGTAGTTTGTCTTCTTGTATTCTGGTGCTACCGTCTAGTAACCCGCGATATCCACTTACCCTTCGTTGGCGAACATGAGGCGAGCTGTGGTCTTATCATTTGGCGGAATGTACACCTTCATGCAATCGCGATATCGCCGGGCGATGGTACGAATTGGCACATCGGCGGAACTCAATTTCACGTAAAAAGATGGTAATTTGTTCAACATTTTTGCGCGCGGCCTTTTTTCTGATCGCCGTCGTCGTTTTTCTCAGGTCTCGCCACCGGGTGAAAAAGATACACCATATGCTAGGGGAATAACGCGTTGACAGGGCACCCGCACCAAACTCACCAAACTCACCAGGCCCCCTCTTGTCCACCACTCACAACACAGCCCACCCAAAAAAATCCTTGGACCAGCTGGAGGCACAGACTTCGTGGATTATTTTGCAGAATTAAATTTGTGCGTTTTCTAAAGAAAATCCGAAGAACGATACCACCGCCACCATGGGAGTGCCAGCCTTTTTCCGCTGGTTATCACGCAAATACCCGTCCGTGATAATCGAATGCGTGGAGCAAAAGGTAAGAAGTTTTCGGCGGTTCCTCCTCCGGGACGTTTTTTGTTTACGAAGCATCGTGCTAACTCTCCCGGCTTTTTTTTTTTTTGTGGAATGTGCAGAACACCGACGATCATGGAAATGTGCAGTACGAGGACATGAGCAATCCGAACCCGAATCGGATAGAGTTCGATAATTTGTACTTGGACATGAACGGCATCATACACCCGTGCACGCATCCGGAGGACAAACCGGCACCGAAGAACGAGGACGAGATGATGGTTGCCATCTTCGAGTGCATCGACCGGCTGATGAACATCGTGCGCCCCCGCAAGGTGCTGTACATGGCGATCGACGGGGTGGCACCGCGGGCGAAGATGAACCAGCAGCGCTCCCGGCGTTTCCGTGCGTCGAAGGAAGCCGCCGAAAAGGCGACGGAGGTGGCGCGCATTCGCGAGGAACTGGCGGCCAAGGGTGCTATCTTGCCACCGGAGAAGGAGAAGGGCAGCCACTTCGATTCGAACTGCATCACGCCGGGAACCCCGTTCATGGATCGGTTAAGCAAATGTCTGCAGTACTACATTCACGATCGCATGAACAACTATCCGGGCTGGAAGGACCTGAAGGTGATCCTGTCGGATGCGAACGTACCCGGCGAGGGTGAGCACAAGATAATGGACTACATTCGCAAGCAGCGCGTCCAGCCGGATTACGATCCCAACACACACCATGTGCTGTGTGGTGCGGACGCGGATTTGATTATGCTCGGGTTGGCGACGCACGAAACACACTTCACCATCATTCGCGAAGAGTTCCTGCCAAACAAGGACCGGCCGTGCGATATCTGTCAGCAGATCGGACATGAAATGAAGGACTGCTCTGGGTTGCAGTCGGAGCGCGACATGATCAAAACCCCACCCGGTCCGGGTAAAGAGACACAGTTTATCTTCGTGCGGCTGAACGTACTGAAGGAGTATCTACAGAAGGAGCTGGATATGCCGAATCTCCCGTTTGCGTATGATTTCGAGCGCGTAATCGACGATTGGGTGTTTATGTGCTTCTTCGTTGGTAACGACTTTCTGCCGCATCTGCCCAGCTTGGAGATTCGCGAAAATGCGATCGATCGATTGATCACGCTGTACAAGAAGTGCGTGTACAAGACGCGCGGCTATCTGACTGATTCGGGATCGGTGGTGCTCGATCGAGTCGAGATGATAATGACGGATTTGGGTTTCGCGGAGGACGAAATCTTCCGCCAGCGCAAGGTCAGCGAGGATCGGTTCAAGGAGCGCAACAAACGGATGCGCCTGCAGAAGGATCGGCAGCAGCGGCCCAACTTTCAGCACATCAACAACTCCCAGTTTGCACCGACACCGCTGGGTCGTGGTGTGCAGCCGGCCGCCATTGTCAATGCACGGCAAGAGGCAGCCCATTTCCGTATGCTCGGTAGCGGTGGCGGATCTGGAAGTGCATCGTCGGCCACGGGTGGCAACGAAGCGACCGAGGGGGGTAAGCCTCGCGATATGAAACGGAAGGCCGAGGAACCACTATCGGTCGTCGTGGCCGAGGAGGAAGAGAAGGAAACACCGGATGAAGTGAGGCTGTGGGAGGACGGCTTCAAGGATCGGTACTACGAGTCCAAGTTCGATGTGTCCCCGCAGAACATCAAGTTCCGGCAGACGGTGGCCTGGGAGTACGTGAGAGGCTTGTGTTGGGTCCTGCGCTACTACTACCAGGGCTGCGCATCGTGGGAATGGTACTTCCCCTACCACTACGCACCGTTCGCGTCCGATTTTAAGCATCTGGAGAACGTGAACACACACTTCGATCGTGGAACTCCCTTCAAACCGCTCCAGCAGCTGATGGGCGTGTTTCCGGCGGCCAGTCGCAGCCACGTACCACCGGCCTTCGCCGAGCTGATGGTCGATCCCCGTAGTCCGATCATCGATTTCTATCCGATCGATTTCCACATCGATCTGAATGGCAAGAAGTTCGCGTGGCAGGGCGTTGCTCTGCTACCGTTCGTCGATGAGAAGCGACTATTCCGTGCGACCGATCCAAAGGTACCACTGCTAACGCAAGAGGAACGATTACGCAACGAGAATGGTGACGCGAAGCTGTTTGTGCTTCCGGGCAGTACCGGATATCGTACGCTGGCCGGACTATACGGTGGCAACGATGTGGATTACGAGCGCGAGGTTGCCGTCACGGTCGATTACGTGCAGGGATTGATCGTACCGACGAAGGAGAACGTACCGCAGGACGGAACCCTTCCATCGCCCATTCCGGGCCTCACGGCTGTAACGGATAACCGGGTGCTAACGGTGCGGTTCCTCGATCCGAAGTTTGCCGACGATTTCATATTCCCCGCCCGGAAGCTAGACAATGCGACCGATCAACCGAAGGTGTTGGGTGCGCAAGATGGGCCAGTGATTGGCTTTGGACCGCGTGTCGATCGCGCCCAACTCGGTGCAGCCGGTCACCGGATGGTCAACAATCGCCTAGGACTCGGTTACGGAGGATCCGGTGGTGGTGGCCGAGGTGGTCGAGACCACGATGGCTACGGCAACGCCGGTGAACGCCGGAATAACTTTCAATCGAGAGGAGGCAACGGAAGCGGCTATGACAACAGCGGCAATCGCTACGATGGAGGAGGTGGTGGTGGCGGTGGTGGTGGTAACCGCAACGGTAAGTTAAGCATTTCCTCTGTATTCCGTTCTCTTCCTTTAGGTTCGCATATTGTTTCATCCAGCGGGACGGGTCTTGCGTGCTTTTTGGCGTCAATTAGTAAGGAGGGACCATCCTTCCGTCCTGTCGGGGGTGATTTGAGGTAGATAATGATGTCGATGTCGGTTGAGGGGAGCTAGAAAGCCACGGCCACGGAGGGAGGGCCCAAAGCACCGCGCCACGATGAGTACCACTTGAGCGAATCGCTCTCACTCGCAAACTCTCCTCTTGGAGCTGCAGTAACCTCTCCGCTTCTGCCACAATCCATTCGGTACCTCTGCAGTGAACCGCTGCCGGGCTAGACGCTGGCCGCTGCGTCTCCGCTGGATTGCCACTTTGGCACGTTTTCGCTTCCTCCGCGCAGTGTTGTGCGCTATCCCTTTTCCTTGGCTGCTGACAACCCTACCTACCAGTCAACCAACCTTTCTTAATGCGGCATGTTCCGGGACACGATATTGTTCGGTTAATTAGTTCCTATTGGGGAGGCCTCCGACGCCTACGAGGGTGGGTTTTGTCGTTAGTTTTTGGCTGGTGGGCCGAGTGGTGGTACGCGATGTCGCTAATGAGCGCCGTTTGGTGCCTTTCTAGATACCATCCGTTGGTTGGTTGGTTTCGATTTTTTTTTTCTTTCTTCAACTTCTCCTGCCTCTATCTCTGGCACTTCATGACGCGTGCAAATCGGTCGGTGCCACGGGGTTGTTGTTTAGAACAACCGGCTACTGGCAATCAAACATCGGCGTATGACTCACGGTGACAGCACGTTCAACGACACAATGGAACAAAAGATTCCTGAGTGCGGTTGAGCTTTTCAGTCTTTCCGCTCTGGGTACGCATCGGACAGGGATATAATGAGCGGCAGGCAGGCTGCAGGGAGCTGCCACTTGTTAGCTACCATATGATACAGGAAAAGAGTTTATAATGCTTTTGCATGCATGCATCCATGGAGGATATAATTCCAATCGAAGATGCATTCCCACTGATCAAACTGCGAAATGGTTGATCAAACTGCGAAATGCTTAATACGGACTTTAGTGCAAGACTCCCAAGGGGCCTTATTCAATCATAGCAGGTCCGTTATGTGACACCATAATGAGACATAGCAAACTGTGACTATTAATCGTTTATTCTTGCACAATTCTTGCTGTTCTGAAATCACATGTTTCCGGTAGGTTTTTGGAACAAATTTTAATTTACTTGTGAATAAGGTACTTGTAAAAATATTCTGTTGAACGTACAAATGATTGTATGATTAATTCCATAATTTGCTTTAAACTAGCCCAAGCATTAAAATAAAATAAAGGCACGACGGTGACTGTGAATTTCACATGTGGACAGCATAACGCCAGAAACATGTGTGTGGGATAATAATGCTCTTTTTTACACAATTATTTCATTCAATGTTGTATCGTAGATGTTGGTTTGTTCCCAGGAAATTCCAACAACCCCTTAAATGCTTACTTTTTTTATTGTTATTCATTTAATACACAACAACCATGGGCATATCCTCCCAAATTTTATCACGCCAAGCAATTCTGTGGTGCCGAAGGGAAAAGATAATCGAAACAGATTTCCCACAGAACACCAGCTACAGTGCGGGGTGTTGACAAAGTGCTCAAATGTGGCCTTAAACCCGAAGGAAGGAAACGTATAAAAAACGAATTGAACTATCGCTCCAGCACGGGAATATGAATGATATACAAGAACATGGTGTCACGGATTCATCATCTCCAAGGATTCACTTGTGCTCAACGGAACTCCTGTTTATGCATTACCATCCAACATAATATGCACGGACACAACACATCATATTCAATTTGTTGATTGTTGAACGTCGAATTATGGTGAAACGCACTGGCGCGTAGGAGATAGAGATACCGATTCTCAAAAAGAGGAGCTAAGAAGAGTGGCATGGGGATGAAAAATATTGATAAAGCAAAAAAAATAAGGGGATAACCTACATTCCTTCCTCTGATCATGTAGAGCTAGCACTTGCACGGTAAAGCTGTTTGTTTTCTATTTTGGTTCGAGGAAAATGCCTTGGCACGAGGGCGGCAGGAAGGATAACACGATACGTTTGTCCTTACGTTTGCCTGTTTCGGAAGGAGCGTAGGATTGGTGCTTTGGTTGGAAACTGGAAATATATAACAGGAGAAAAACAACGGTTGAAGGGGCACTTAACCACCATTCGGCCAACTATTGTAGTAGTCCTTTGTGCTGCTAAACCGCGAACATGATCAATGCAATGCGTCGCCACTCGAAGTGCTGCAACGAAGGATAACTACCAGGATAATGTTGGGTTAAATTAGGATTCAATGAGACCCGGACCAGCACCCAGAGCGTCGTATCTTCATCAACCTATCAGACACACTCAGGTGGCTCTGCACGCATGAGAAGAAAAAGGGAAAAGATGTGATCGGTAGAGGCCTTCCCGGATTACCTAATGCAACGCACTCGAAGCGCTGATTCCCGGGGTTCGTTTTCCGGGTTTTCTGTTTTCGTTCTTCTCGGGTTCTTTGTTTTCGAACGATTTTGCCTGTGTCTTCAATGCCGTCTACCTTCTTTTTCTACAAAACCGAAAAACGAAAAAAGCGGTATAGATCCGAATCCAATGATAGTTAACTTTAAAGGATGATCCTATAACGCAGGTTTTTGTGCTCCCGGGTCGTACGTTTGGTTTTGGGACACGATTCGCACCGTAACTTTGTTTGCAAACATACTGACTGGCAGTATCAAATTACCGTTTCGGTCCAGCAAATACACGGGTGCGACCATTTTGTTAGCGATCAAAGGACTCTGTAACCTCAGTTTTACTTTTGTTGCAGTTGTTTCGAAATGCGAGAATGTGCCCAGTGTTGCAGGCGTTGTTGGTTGCTACGTTTGAGTGTTCCCGGCAATGCACAGAGGCAATCGTTGTTGCTAATTATGGACTTACTACTTTCGCTTTTCGCTTTCATCTCCACGCTCTGTGCGGTACAGATGACGGAGAGATATTTTCGAGCTCAAAATCTAAAGCGAATCGTCACATAATTTGTCACCTGGCTGGGCACTGGATATCACCATTCCCCGGGTATCGAGGCAATCGTGGTAACAATGATGGGCGATAGTGGAGAAATGGAAAGACGAATAGGCGATGGGCTGATGCGCAAATGGAACGAGAAAGATGATGGTGAAGGGGATACAAATTTGGTCCGTAATTTTCGTTCACGCGCCAACTGTATCCTAAGGACGCTTGACAAATCTTCACTGATATCCTTTGGATCTTCTGTTCGTACAGCGCCTGTTTGTTTTGCTTGGTGCCAATACAAAGACCATTATTGAGAGAATTGTGCTTGTTACTAGCAAGCGGATCAAGGTTGATCCGGGGTGAAGATCAAAGTATAATTAGATTCGTATTAAGTTGAGCCTACGGTGTGACTATGCTGTTAGGATGTTCTTCTGGTGTGTATTGCTAGGTGTTTGAATATAGTTCGATCGGCGGAACGGGGATAGAGTCGGCATTTTGAAATACGTGTCATTATAACAAGCTGAATCAGTTATCTCACATCACAGGATACAGAGTATGTGGCGGTTACCTCATTAGAGTTCAATATATTTCAATTTTTGTAATATTTTTTATGGAATTGCAGCACAACATAGAGCCTATTATACACAAATTGCTTCTTGGAAGTGACATTAAGCCGAAACTAATGTCCTTAAATCGTGACTGTATTCTGTGAACGCAAGAGCGCGTAAGAAAACGATAGAAGACAACATCGTGACCTTTTTGTCTTTTTATCTTTTAATATCAGGACATTAAAATTTCGCAACAAGTTTGTATATTTGAAGATGTGCGCCACTGAAAATCAGGGCGCATATTATCTTTAACAAATGATGATAGTAGATGTTTGGTGTTTGAACTAGCTATTACTCATTTGTAACCAGTAGATGATGTTGCCTTTGAATTTGAGGCTTAATATCAGTAGCCAACTGCCATAGCATCGCCGGCCAAATGTGTCCGTTTTCGAAAATTAGAGCCAGCTGTACCCATTGCCAATTGTTGTGACATAAGCTTGATCCCTCACGTGCTTACACTCGATCGCCAGGTGTTGTGCTCACGCAATGATAAAGAAATGCAAGCACTGTACCGTGGGAGTACAAATATAAACAATTTAATGCTTCTCTAGTCACTCTTTCTCCAACATCCCGCATAATCCGTAGTGTAGCGGAAGAGGTTTAAGTGTAAGTGCCGGGCAATGGGAGGGAAAAAAGCGCCACCGGCTTGTTTGTGTGTGTGTGGTGGTTTGGTTGGTTGTTGTGCAGGTTATCCCCCACTGGGCCGGTCGGTCCCGCGTCGGTGGTTTTTCATGATTTCTCTGCTGTCGCGACTCACGGCTCTAGCTCGCGCGGAGAGAAGTTGCGGAGGAGTTGTGCGGTTGCGCGGAGTGGGCGACAACAATCAGACAATCAATTGCAAATTGATCTCGAGAGGCTTAATGGCGGAGGCGCATTTAAGCGCTGGAAAGTGCACTTCACACAAACACACGCGTGCACACTGCACAAAGCCTCTTCTGCGTGGCTCGCGAGAACGGATGATGAGAGACGAAAGTCAGGAACAGGGTAGCCAAAATCTCCTCATACCGGTGCCTATTGTTCCGGAGTGATGAGGCGCTGTAAGTCGAGTGAGATCCGACGGTTCCGGTGCAACCTGCGCTCAATCATATGCACCGTTTGTTTGCAATCCGCCAGGCCGGTCCAGGCTAATGATACCCGGTCCAATAACATTGCAACAACTGGAACTTTACACAGAATGCTGCAGAGAAAAATATAGAGCGTCCTTACAACAAGTGTACACCAACTTCAAGCCGGTTCACGCCACAAAGATTTGCAGTTATACTCGTGCTCACATTTTGTTTTGTATCAAAAATTGTCACCAAACCAAGTAGTTCATTAACAGAAGACCATATGGATCACTTTTTGTGTTAGTAATGTAAAAAAAAATCCAACAATATAAAATCATTCAGCCGCTAGTGAGTTCAACGGTGCATAACAGACGTTTGAAAATTGTAGCACCGAAGTAGCGTCTGTTAGTCGTGAGGTTGGAAAGGGAGAAGGGTGCAGTGGCGGTATGAATAGAATCGTTCGAATATAAGGGCTTCAGAATGCATCATCCTTCCTGAAGCGAAGAAGAAGGATCTCGTTGCCTGGCTGTCTGTCACAAATTGTCACCATTGAGCGGAACACGAAGGCCAGGCTAAGGCCTGGGCCTCGATCCCGGATGTAGGTGTTGTGGTTACGTGCAATCTTCAAGGACTTCGTCCGACGGTGCCAACAACGGTGAACGCGGGCCCCGAGTTGTCCCGTTGCTCTCTAGCCTGCTAGCCAGCAAGGATAGCCCATGGATTCGACTACAGGACGGATTTGGTTTGGCTTGTCCTTGTGAGAAGATGAGCACTTGAGCATTTTCCGGCATTCATCCCGGGAGTTCCGGAGTTCCCTAACAAACGTGTGCGATACAAAAGTTTGATGACTCTTCGAGCGCCGGGTGGTTGGCTGCACTTGGCCGGGCCAAGTGAAAATCATCGCACGGGCTGACTGCTGCATATTGACCTCTATTCTTCTCGCTCGATGCTTTTGTTTGGCTGGTCGAGAGGGACATATAGCGGGCGCTGGTGACGATGGCTGACGGCCGCATACTGAATCATAATTATGACATACGCCGCCGCCGCCGCCGCCGCCACCACCATCACCTCCATCACCTGCACCACAACACCGTCAAGGGGTTTGTGGAGGATGTGGTTTGATTTTTGAGTTCCTGCCTCATTCACCACAAATCAGTGTATTTTGAATATTGCTGGTGCGGCCGGCTGTTTGTCGGTCGGGTGGGGGGCTTCGATCGATCTAAGAGTATGCGGTTACGGTGAGGTTAAAAGATGGTTGCGCCCCCGGGTGGGGTGGACACAGAATGATTTCTAACGAATGTCCCACGCTTCGTTCTTTTGTGATATGATGGTTAACTAAGCCGAGCTGCTACGCTGGGGTGCAATTTGGTGGCACTCGAAAATAATTTGGCGAATCGGGTTGGGTTCTGGTGTGCTGCTTCGTGTAGAAGACACGAGCGTGTCATCACACGTGCCAGGAGGGGTTGTAGTGTTGAGCGGGGCGTGAGGGATGATGTCATTAGTTTGACCCCGGATGTGATCTAATTTTCATTGGAAAATCCGGACGCTGTGCTGTGCTTTTCTCTTCTACCGTCTACCAGACATTTATAAATGGACTTTCTCACTGTTGTTATATTTTATCTTATTTTATAGACTGGTTCATACATTGTTGTAAGATAATTGAAACAATGAAGCTCAAATGATTAAACCAAACTGAATGTTTTTTTGCAATACTCCTGTGATTGACTTCTGATTTGTTTCATGATTGAAGAAACTTTGAAGAACGGGATAGTAATTCTTAAACCTATAAGATTTTCTTAATCATCCATTTAGAATTGCCTGTTATATGCGAAGTATATGAAAATCGCGATGCGGGCCATATCTTCCATATCTTTTCTCATCAATCCAAGTAATAAGTAATTGAGAATTTGAATGAACATAGGAGATTTAATTTAATATGCAATCATCACTACTTTATTTCACTGTTTATGTAATATTATTTGTAATCATGTTGAACTGCAATCTGCTAGGTACCAATCGTACCGGTTGCGGTCAATCTTTTATACTAAAGATCGGTTGTGCTCAATAATGTCTTCAAAAACACGTCACACATTCCTAGAGGTCTATCTATAATCGTTCTCTTGTCAAATACCTTCGTACCTTCCTTCGTAGACGCTGTACTTGGAAAAGCAAATGTTGCTTTGATTTAACCTCGGTATAGCTCGGAATGAATTGACAATTTGGGGTTTACTTGCTCGAATCTATTTTGCACGATAAAATTAATTTGATAATACACAAACGACAGATGATATTAACTTTTTCTTTTTCTCTACTAACTCTCATTTCTCTTTTTTTTATCTCTATATTGCCAACAGCACCCTACAACAACTACTCCGGCTACAACACTGGCAACAACAGTTCGAGTGGAGGGAGCAGTAACAGCTCACGGCAATATGGTCGCCAGCAGAATAATGCCTTTGGCGTGAACGACACTCGTCCGGCTCCCGGTGGTGGAAATCGTAGCGTATTCGAACAGCTCAGCAGCCAGATTCGGCAATATCAGCAGCAAGTAGTGCGCGAAATCACGCGCAATTCGATGCCACCGGCAAATAATCTTCTGCGGAATCCATTCGCTGATCGACCTCCTTACAACACCGACAGTGGCAGCAACTGGGTGACGAATAATGGAGGACGAAATAACTACAACAACAGCAACAACAATAACCGCGGAGGCAACGGTGGCAATCGTGGTGGTGGCGGCGGTGGAGGAGGAAGACACTTCCAGCAAGGAGGTGGTAGGGGTGGCGGAGGACGCTATGGCGCAGGAAATAGATTCAATTAACAGCGGAAGAAAGCGGAAGGTTACCGGCCAGATCCTTACGATCGTGCGAACGATCACGCGCAAGTGCATTGTTCATTTTAACCACCGAACTCACACACTCATATGCGATCACACGATTCAACAAGCAACTGTTTAGCGGAAGACACGGTGACAACGAGCGGAAGAAAGCTCTAGGACGTCTTTTGGGGGGTTTAAGTACAAAGTAGATTTGTATGAGCATCAGCGCGTCGTAACACAATAGGGTTAGCACCCTAGAGACACGCCCGGTGCGGGGCGTCCGGTAGTATACCTTACGTCTTTGCTCACATGCAAAAGAATCTTGACTAGTTGTGCCGCGGAAAATATACACAACATTCGAAGTCCTACATGCTTTTTTTTATCATTTAATTGTCACAAGTGCAAGGAAAGAAACTTATTTCGATGGGGGTATGTGTTCGGCTACTGAATGTATTAAGACAGTCACTTTGGGAAGCGTTACTTAGTTGGATTGATAAATACAGACTCAATGAGCAGACCAGAAATGGTTCACCGTCGATCTATATTGTATGTCTAGGTTAGTGCAAACATTTAGGTTTTGAATCTGAAGCATCAAGCAATATTTAAACTTTCAGTGAATATTGTACAATTTCCTTTCGCGTTTCAATATTCTTTGAAGAGCAAGAAAAACGTGAAGCACCTTTTGTTATTAATACGTGTCTTAAACCATATATACAATAAATAATTCCACCTTTTGTTTTGGTGAGCACTTTCAACGGTATTGGTTCGTAGAAAACACTTCAGATCGATCAATCACTACAGTCACTATGAGAAACCCTTCGCATACTTTCATCAAGCTGAGGTTTTAGAAACACTATTCTGTTGCTTAGTCTTCGAAATCTTCACAATGGAACGGCAATGCTTTTCTCTGCAAACATGTTTCTATAATCCATAAGCGTAGCTACTTTTGCACCAGAGATTTTATAATCCTCTATGCAGTAATACGTCACCCGATAGGACGATAAAACATCGATTGATTTAACTTTTTTTACAGCGTACAGTTATTTATCGTGGATCCGTTTTTACATATCATTTTGCGCTTTATTAGTTGCGCTTTCAGCATAATTTGAAACGAGTTCACCTTAAAAATAAGATTGGGACATCGAAATAAATTGAGAAACTGAATTTGCTGAACTGAAATATTGTCCTTACAGGAATCTCGAATCACTAGATGATTTGAAGAAATATGATAAACTTTGATCAAGGGAGACGTTAGGTAAGACTTTCTCACGAGACGGTTCGACTATTGAATCCGCGGAATCCAACATACATTAACGGAAAACCGGGGTTAGAATTGCTGGGAAAGTAAATCCTTCCTTGCGGCCAACCTTCACGAGAGCCAGGCAACGAATTTTCTCGTGATCTTTTGACACTTATTATGTATTGTCGGGAAGAAAATGTGCTCAATCTTTGCCCAGGCCTCCACGATATGCTTCTGTGTCGCGGCTGTGACGCTCCTGTCGAGAAGCAGTCGAGTGGTAAAGGTCATCCTATTGTTTCCACTTTTCACAGTGCCTTACCATCGCTAACTCGGCGCACGGCACCGCGGGTGCTGCTCATTCTTGTTGTGTGCGGACCCCTATCCGAGATGAGATGTCGATCCGTCGTGGTCAAGTATCTCGCCATAATGTGGGACCGCGAAGTTGCTCGATAAGAAATCTTTCTGCGCGATCGCCCTGATCCAGGATATGCGGGATAGCAAGAAAATGTGAAAACGATTGAATTACCTTCTGATCAATGCGTCAGTCAGTCATTCTGCATACA
This sequence comes from Anopheles darlingi, assembly GCF_943734745.1. Taxonomy (NCBI): domain Eukaryota; kingdom Metazoa; phylum Arthropoda; class Insecta; order Diptera; family Culicidae; genus Anopheles; species Anopheles darlingi. Next base: position 42,295,604 of record NC_064874.1, read on the forward strand.
GCATCCTACATCGCCCAGCTACACCGCAATGCAGAGTGATAGCATTCCGAGACCCGGTCCATGCGGCTCCGTGAGGACGCCCCACGGATAAGGAATTCTACGGAACGCAAGAGAACAATCACCAGCGACATGACTTAAGTTTGAATGTCGACGGGAGTGCCCGTCGACCGGCATTTTTGGTCGGCCACAAACAACAAATTAGTCGGGAGAAGAAAAAAAAAGGTGGAAAAGAAATCCGCCCAAGGGGGACATCCTGTGGACATTTCGACTGCTGCTGGCAAAGATCTGAAAATGAGACATCAATTTAGGTACCGGTACCGGAAGAAGGCGATGCTACGGGGCTGGGCATTTCCTTATTCGGTGAGACGATTTGATTTTCTCAAATTATGCCGTCACCACTCAGTAACTTCTTCGGAGTTGGCTACCACCAACTGGGCAGTCACACGACATTTGATGGCCCCTTTTCTTCCGGCAACTCCTTACTCCCTTGCTGAAATTGACAAACCAGAGGAACAATAAGGTAGACGTTGTTCTGGGACGGTTTCCAGTCGGCACACGGCACGGTAGCTCGTACATGAAGGGGGCGCCCAACTGAGACGTGTGCCATTGTGGACCGGAGGAACCCTTTTCCTTTGCTGGGTGTCGCTGGTGTCACTTTCCTTGCTTTATTCGTCGCCACAATAATAAGACGATGAACGATAACTCGCTGCTATTTCGTTAATCATTACGAAATCAGTGACTTCTTGTTCACATCTATTGGCGCGTCATTTATTTATTAGTTTATAATCGTGGTCTGTGTCTGTAGCATCTTATCTGCGATATCTTCGTTTATTCCTATCGCGCTATACTAAATGTTCTGGTCAGCTATTTTCGTCTACTTTCTTGTTTGTCGGTAGCACCACATTGATTTATTTTTTAATCTTAGTGAAACTTTCACCGTGGTCCTCAAATTTCATTCACTTCGGTTAGCACCCTTTTGATTGATACTATTCCTTAATCTTCTCTAACTCTGTATCTCAAAAGTATTGGAATTGGTTTTACCATCTTTTCCATATAATTGACCTTTTTTTTTCATTAAATACCTAGGTACTGAGTTTCGATTTATTCTTGATAGTTTATCAATACTCGCAGCAGTAGCTTCACTTCTTAGTTTGTGATGATGAATTTTATTAAACAACGTTTAATCGAAAGCAACATAAGGTTCTGCCCAACAAATGCCCACTTTTAAAGTTTGTTTTCTATGAAGCAAATGATTTTGTTTTGTGAATTTCAATTTAAACCAAAACCTAACAGGAAAATTATAACAACTTTAAAATATAAGAATAAAAGTTATGGTATAATCCTGGGAAGCTTATGCCACTCATAGTGCAATACCTCACAAAAATGAGAATGTAAAATTGATTAACTACCTACACAACTATTGCTTGGGCATTTTACGGACATTTTACTCAGGAAAAAATAGAACAAATAATCAATCTTGCTCGTGCTACCCACCACTACATTCATATTGCATGTTTGTGCATAATTGTTGCTAATTGTGCCACCGAACTGTTCGTAAACCTGTTTTAATTAAAAGCTAATCTCTTTCGTTTTGATTGTGCCCAAGCGCACTGTGGAACGTTGCTTGATGCCGATGGTTGGTGCCGAGGGTGCTGGCGGTTGCGTTGATACCAACAAGTCGATACGCTTGCGTTACTAAAGCGATTTGACGATGGTAGATGATCGCCCTCCGTGCCTGCTACGGTTGCTGCTGCTGCTGCTGCTGCTGCTGCTGCTGCTGCTGCTGCTGCTGCTGCTGCTGCTGCTGCTGCTGCTGCTGCTGCTGCTACTGCTGGTAGTAGAATCTGAAGCACTGTCTGTTGCTTAAGGGATCAACTGCGGAAGATATTAAAGCGAGCATAGCATCAACGAAATGCTCGTTACCATGAGAACTACGTTCCTGACCCGCCCCGTCATGTGATTACGAACCCCGAACGCTTACCATTCCTGGCATGGAATTGGCAATTTCGTGGTGCTTCTTTCGTGGGGCCTTTAATCGGCCAGGAACCAATGCTACACACACTCAGTGAAGTTACGGCTGGGTAAGATTAAATTTTGTCGAAATATTCTGACGAGCCGTGGGTGTGACGCTATCACACACACACATACGACACAAGCTACCGGCAAAGAAGAACGTTGATTAAAATGGTAAAACTCCGTCCAGACGATGACGAATGTTGGAGAATTTCTCGACGAGAACTTCGCAAACAAACGTCATCCCATACAAATCCGTCGAGAAGTTATCGCGATAACCGGAATGCACGTGTAGACAGCGAGCAAGCGAGAACGAGTGAAAACCCCCTTAGGAGCTGTCAAATCGTATGTAAACAGTAGGGCGAGAAAGTTATCGCGATAACTTTTGCTCAAATTGAGCAAAAGTTATCGCGATAACTTTGTTGCTCGTCTGGACGGAGTTTAAGACGATTAGGACAACCCCGGGCGCCGCGGCGCCGAGGAAAGACCCCAAACCACGCAGCGTCAATGCCGTTGTGACAGGTGAGCTGCTCATCATCTTGAGGTTCCGTCCGTGGTCTAAAAGGGGGGCGGTAGAGCATGCCGTCAGGTGCCGATTGAGCCAACAACGTGTCTGGCTCTGGCGCCATCAAGTGTACTAGCAGGAGGACGCCATCCCGTTGCTGCTGGAGTGCTGTTGAGACCAAATTTTGGGGAGCTTTTTCCGGTGAAGCGAACGAGTGGCATCTCATCACTCCCAATCACAGAGCCACAACAACAAGCAGCCGCATTGTTAAAAACGATAATGATGAATGTTAATTAGTAGAAAAGGTGAAAAGTCCGGTACGGGACGGACAGGAGCGCCACACGCTACTCGCACCGAGAGCTAACAAATGTTTCTTTAATTAAAATAAATGATAATTTAAATGTCTGTTTCTTTAGAAAAAAAAACCATCCCAAACCTGAACTCTTCATTTCACGATTTAGCGGGGTGCGGAGTACGGGAAATGAGTGAACCACTAGAGAAACCCCAAAAAGAGGGGGGATGCTCGTGAGCTTACGCTGTAAAGTAGTAGTAGGATCCGCTAGGGCGCCAGCTAGGTCCGATCACCGACGTTGCCCACGCAATACGGCTGCCCGTGCACTCGGTAGCCAACTGACGCGGCACTACAACGATGCGTACCGATCGGGTACTTCAAAGATCAACTCATTCTATCTCATCATTCCCATACGGGTTCGTTCGTGTCTGTTTTCCATTTTTCCTACTTGAGAATATGCGTGAATGGTGGCCGCGAGGTGATGAAGTGAAGCATTACGGTATATTCGGTGTTGGTTGGTTGCATTCCTTAACCGGCCACAGCAGTACTGACAGCATCGCCCGGCGATCCCGGCATCGTTCGTTCGTGAGTAAGAGGAATTGTTTGTTTTTCTTTTCCTCCCGGACGAGTCTCCACTAGTTCCGTTCCTGTCGGTTGCAGCAGCCGCGCGTATAAATGAATGGCGTGCAGGAGTTGCGTACCACCCGCGGTCGCGGCCATCACCATGCGCTCCCAAGATCATTTTCTGACAAGTTTGACACTTTATTTCCGCCAATGACTCGCATGATCGCACCGTGTTTGTTTGGTAGGAGGGCGAGATGGTATTGTTGGTAAGTGTGGGATGATACTACTACGAAAAAAAAAAAAACGAAACTCGCTCCATTCGCCGTCGTCGACAGTCAAAAACAACGCAATGCCGTGAAACGTGAAGTGGCCGGCCACTTGAGAAGAAAAACTACTAACTTTTCTTCCTTCCCTTCTTTGCCTTCCTTCCTTCCTTCCACCGTGTACTCCGTTCGTTCATTTTTTTTATCTCTTGGTCTCCCGGTGTCCCGCTTTTCCTTTGCGCAACTGCCGCTTCTCGCCATTCGTCACGGCGGCAGATCCGCAACCCGCCGGGACAAACGGCGGGACCCTCACGAGGAGGTGGGTGTCGATTGGTTGTTTATTGGAGAAGAGTTAACTACTTGGTGACCATTGCATGGCCGTTCCCGTTTCCGTTGGCTTGCTGCACTGCCAGGAACCAGTCCAACGGTCCTTGGTCCAGCATGGAAGCGTAGTAGGCTAGCTGCAAAGTATGCCGGTCAAAGTTTCCATTGACGTTCGCTGTCAGAGCAGAATCTGGGACGATATTTTATTTTTGATTTTTCTGCAAAACTATTTCACACTTTTTAATGCTTCCATAAAATTTTCCGTAGTGATATCCGTATCCGTCGGTCGAGTCATGAGAGTTGTTACGGAACTGGATGAGTGCAGCAGAGCATAGTTCTACATCGCGATAATTAGGTGAATCAAGAGTGCTCCCAGTGCTGCAACCAGATACTAATTTGAAATGCCATTATTGCAGCCGGCTGGAAACCGTTCTACATTTGTACCACTTTTTTCCAGGAATTGATAATACAAAACATAGAAGCACTGTAAACTGTATTAAGCAACGTAACGGACCCCAAAGCTAAACCACCAACAACGAATACCACTTTTAGAATCCGCTTCCATGCTACCCACCATGGGGTGGAATGCCAGCCAGCCAGCCGTCTTCGTCATCGTCGTCCTTGTGTAAATCCTCGCGGTGCAGCACATGGTGCCACTTGAGCCCGTTTAACAGAAATCTTTGCCTCAAGGCCGCTACCGATTCAAACTGATCCCTACAGAACCTTGGCGTTCCATTCCAAAGCGTAGCTTAATGGTGACGGATTCTTTGGGTTGCTACCTCAACCAGTTCGATTGGTGGTTCGATGGTTCGCGCCTTTTCGACCGGAAACCAACGCACAAAGTACAAAGTGAAACAGACGGTCGGTACACGTTACTTCCGGGTAGGAACGTGTAATTATTAAATCGAAAGAGGCTCACACGTCCTACCGGATGTTCGCAGGAAATAGATCAACTTGCTGCGATCGTCAGATCATCGTGACTTCGTGGCGGCATATTGTATGCTCGCCGCTGTATCGTTACATGTTTAGCGTTATGAAAAGTCTAGCTCAAAGGCTTCTCTTAAAAAACATTCAACACTGTTCAGTGAACTGTGCATCACACGGAAATATATGTGCCAGGGAGGGGTGGTGGGGGGGGGGGGGGACAAGCCGTGAGGATTGCTCTGCAGGCGGAAATAGCAGGGCCGTCTACATCATCGGCCACGGACCAGAGCGGCAGCCAGCAGCAGGAATCCGTGAGCTGGTTTGCCCATACGGCATGTAACGCTGCGCAACACCGGTGAGATCGTGCTCCTTCAGAAACAAAATACTCGAGTGGCCACTCATGATCGAACAATCGATGAACGGCAATGCGGACGGCGACCACGGTATGGGTAGGGGCGGTAGGACGGAGACGACGGCGATGACGGCGGCAAACGACGATGTTGATAATGGTACAGGAAGGATCTAGTGCGAGGCGCAGGCGAGGCGGGGAGGGTGAAGGGGTGTGCCGTGTGAGTGTGCGTGAGGAATGAGCCCGTAAGGACTCTTGAGGATTTCATATGCCATTAGGAGTGCGGGGAGCGCGAAAGACCGCGCGACCACGCGAGAAAGTAGCGCGCTGCACACACGACGAAATGGAAATCGTGCTGCCGTCCTGCGGGCACGCGGAGCAACAACACAATGACAAAAGAAGGGTCACGGGAATACAACGTGAGCGCGCGCGCGCGCACACACACACAAACACACGGAATCCGATCGGAAAAACAATAGACACTTGGCACAGCAGTAGTGCAGGGATCTGAAAAGCGAAAAAAAAATATGCACAAAAGGTGATCGCGAATGCCGCAGACGTTTGATGGATTGAAGAAGGAAAATGCAAACGTTTCATCGTAGGCATCGTCCGGGGAATGGACGGGAGGGGAGTTTGACCATATGATACGGACATTCCTTCAACCGGCGATTCCATTAAACGGCCCTAGGGAGAGAAACCTCGGTGAGTGGAGAGGTGGTGGTGGTGATGGTGATGGAGAAATGTGGAGCTTGACTTCCGAATGCAGCTGACTCGTATAGTCGGTTTCCGGTGATTGATTGACGGAAAAACGCTTGCCGAATGGTTCGGTTCACAGGACGAAATTCAAACCGAAACTTTTCGGAAAGTATAACTTCTATAACATTTAGCATTCAGTTTGTATGGCACTGAAAACATATAACTTCTTTTGATGTAATATCGTGATGCTATTTTAATTTAAATGTATTTTAAAGTTGACTTCAGTTGTAGCTGAAGCGCTTGATCTGCGTTTGATAACAGTTTTGTAAAAACTTCAATTTGAATTTCAATCGTTTTAAATTAAATGTTCAGTTATTTCAGTTGAGGCAAAGGCAAAACTAATATTCATTTCAGAAATTATGAGGCAACAGAAACTATACATAGGTAGACATTTTGAATATGATTATTAAAATCATTATGATTGAAAAGATAACCATTGGACACTGGAAAGTTTAATTAATCATGATAATCTCCTTGTCGAACTATTTTCTTTGCTTTTTGTTGATTGAAAGGATTTGAGCACCAGCTATTTCATGTATGCTGCAAAACATAACAAAGCTTATCAAATGGATGTTATTAGTATACGTTTCCTAACCGTTACAATTTTTTTCGCTTCTTTTAAAAACTTTAGCGTTGTGTTTATGTCGCTCGATAGTGCTTATTTTATGTTGATGAGATTGAGTTTTACTTTTGCTGATTCATACTCTTGGCATCACATTATTTAGAGAGTATAATTTTATATTATACACTACTAACCACAACTAATCAAACATAATTGTTTTTATTTTTCATTTATGTGTATTGCATATTTTTTATTATTTAAATCATTGCCCAGTAATAATGTATTAGTGCGGCATTTGTTTAATACTTATGAAGGTAACACATATTTCGAGCGTATAATGCTCCATTTCATGAAACACACCCTCACGAATTACATCATGGTATAGACCGATTTTATCAAATTGGTTTACATCTTTGTGACATGTGACAGAATGTTAGGTTGATGTTTGGTCTATTGTTCAATTGCTTCAATTGCTTGCGAGTTTCCGAATTTTTGCCTCACCCCCCCTCCTATTGAGTTTGATTACGATTGTGGTTCGTTCAAGGATATTGTCATTTATAATTGTCAATTTTTTTGGGGTAAATGTGGCAAAACCAGCCCACCAAATGTATGGCCGTTTGAACGTCACAAAAATGAAAGCCTCCTGGGCCATAACCCGCATTTCCGCAGTGGTTCTAAATAGGCAAATAGAGTGGCAAACACAGCAGTAGAACACAACGAATGGTTAGAAAATTCTCTGTGTGTGTGTGGGCTCAAGTGAGAGCTTTGGTTTCGAGAGGTCAACTTCATATAAATAATAAATTGTGTACTCCATTGCGACAGGATTAATGCAGCACGCATGCTGGCAGTGTTCTAATCCCTCTTGAACCACACACACACAGCGCTTCGAAAGTGGTAACGCACCGAACTGTTGTGTCCGCGCTCTTGCACAACACTACGGGGACACCGGGTCGAGAGGGCTGGGCGTTGAAAATCGAAATTCTAAGCTTGGCTGCGGTCATGAAGCTCCCGGGAAAAGGCGTCGAGGACGGTCGAGCTGCAGGATGCACTCAAACACGAATTCGAAGAGCCCCATCAACGGGTGTTCCACGAAAAATAGAATCATCGACAGTGATTCGCAATTGGTATGCTTAGAAAATAGCTCGATTTAAGTGAGTCTACGTGGAATTTCGAATCCGATATCGGTCGATATCAATCGATACTGCATCGTTTTTTAGAGCTACAGTGGAGAATATCATCTTAAAACGATCAAAGCGCTTGTAATAAAATTTCCCATTTCTGCACCGTTTTCTTGAAGGTTTATTATGCTTTCGGATGTATCTATCCATTACACGTAAAGGAAATGGGTACCTGCGGGAAGGTTTTCCGTTGTTTGGTGGTGAAAATGAGCGAAGCGAAGAACACATCAAATACGTTTTATGTTTTCTGCATTGCTCCGTACATTGTGCTCCGTTGTGCTGCTCGTAGAAAATGCACCGGAAACCGGCAGCCAGGTGCCCAAAACTTATGAAGTAAAGTGAGTTGCGTCGGTGTACGGGGAATGTAGACGCTGTAACTAGAAGACGAGCGTAATGGGAGAGGAAAAAGGAAAGCTTTTAAAAGTACAATTACAAAAATGTAACAACATGCCCGTTAACAAAGCACGAGCAGCAAATGTATGAATGAAACGTAGACAATTTATGCGGTACGACAATAGTTCAATCCTTTCATTCTTTTAGCCTTGATCTTTAAACGACAGAAGATAAGAGGATAAGAGTACTTTCCGCAATGGGGAAGCAATTTCCACGAGAGAGAGAGAGAGAAAGGGTGTATGTGTGTGTATAATGCTTTTGCTGACTCAGCTTCACTGGCTTGTGCTTTTTGACGCATTTTTGCAAATCCCAAAAAGCCATTAAACAGTGCTTCCTCGACAACGAAAGATTTCAAATATTATCGAAAACCAACGGAAAACCTTGCATACATCTATGGTCACGATACACACGTTTAGACTATGGCCCCTATTGCGAGTGTCTTGTCTCGTTTTCAAGACAAGACTCGACCAGTCTTGTCTGGTAAAAACCGCGGAGTCTTGGTTGTCTAAAATCGGTATTGCGAGAGTCGCATGAATACTTGAATGAACAAGTGTTCATTTGGCTGTCAAAAGCCGTCAAAATCCCAACTTTGTATGTAAACAATTGCGCGCAGCTTGAGTTTCCTTACCGTTAACGTGTTTTAATTCATCAAAAAAATGTTTTCAATCGTACAATATTTGTTCAATTATTCTCAATCTCTGATGCATTTTTATTCAGGAACTCGATCGTCACGAAAGCAAATGCTGAGGTTTAAGCCCATTACATGGTTCTCAGAAAATGTGCCATTTCGTACAATTGAACATAATCGATTACTGGTAAAAGGTTATTGATTAATTCCATTAAATACCTCCAATCAACCGCCAGTCTGCTAAATAAAAAACTGTTACGGTAATCTTAAATCGCAGTCTTGTTTGGCAGACTCCCAGTCTGGTAGCTTTGAGTACAAGACAGCTGAGTCTCGTTTCCAAGACAGAAATCGGAGTCAAGCAAGACACTCGCAATACCGACACCAGACTGACGTTTGTCTTGGAAACGAGACAAGACACTCGCAATAGGGGCCTATATGGTAAGCATGATCAACTGTTGAATTTTCATTCATCTCTTTGCGGAATCTCTCATCCTCAAAGTCGCCTTCAAACGACTTCAAGTGTTTCATTCAAAAGAACTCCATGCAACAATACAACATGTTTCGTTTCCAGAAGGCACAGGCAAAACAAGAGCACAGAGTACAATCTACATTTGTTGCTAATTAACACAATTAAGGAAATCCTGCAGCATTTCGAAGGATTTATGCTGTCGTTGCTGGTGCGCTTTTTCCTCCTTTGCTTTTTATGAATCAACATCACAGCTGCGCTGTTGCACTCCGTCGACTGATGCATCTACCACCTGAAACAATAACCATTGAGCAGGAACGTTTCAGGCTGAGGTGGTGGTGATGGTGGGCAGCATGGAAGCAAAACAATTTGGCAAAAGCAATTTAGTCGCTTGTTACCTAGCACATACTGCCTCTGACTGTGTAACTCGTGAAACTATACCGGGATAGAGGGATATGAGAATTTTTAAGCGAGTTCTGTCGTGCGAACAAAAGACAGAAAATGCAATTAAAATGGTCGTAACAGCCAAGTTTCCAAGTGATTGCGCTTTTTGATGTGCGCTTCCATGGTAATGAGATTCGGTGAAGTCTTTGTTAATGTCGATGCTGGTGTGTCCAGTTTGTCAATCCCTGTATATTTGGGAAATTCTTATCTATTTCCTAATTATTAATAAACAGAAACTTTTCGCGTTGCCAATAGCGCCGTATTTTTAATTTAGTTACCGGTGGTGAGCATTCAACTCATTTTCGGCATAAATATTTTCGGTACTTTAGCGAATTAATATAATATAAATAATTTTACTTTTTAAATTCATTTGTCTCTTTCGAATAGCCACACTTTTTCACCTCGGATTCTACTCATTTCGAACGAAGCGCCGTCATTTGCTAATCCGTCCGTTCTCCGTTCCCTGTAGTGCAGCAATACCGTGCGGGTGAGCGCATGCTCTTGAACCACCTTCGAATGTGGCAAATGTATCGAAATTGAGTTCCGTTCCGCTGGGCTGACGGCGGTAGTCAACGCCCACGACCAACGGAAATGGAGGCCCGTGGTGACAAGCTTGTGTAATCGGATCGCGGCTCCCCGACAGTCGGAAGTGGGTGTATGAATGTGTCTGTGTGCTGGCTGGATCGTTAGTAGTGGTGGTATCTCGATGGTTACGATGGTAACGAAAATGTTGCCTTTTTGACTTCCTCCATTCCGGGGGACCGAGGACCGTATTATTGGATTTCCGTTCTCGTTCTCGCTGCTCTCCCGCTGGCCAATGGTACGATGGTAGCTGTCACTTCGTTCGATAAAGCGAAATGAATGGTTCTGGGAAAATCAAACCTGCCTCGGTGCCGCCATCTTGGAATTGGGGTTTTCTCTTTGTTTTCCGTGGAGAAAATCGATTCCACATTATGCTTCCGCTAGCGACAAATCAACGAATGCACGAACGAATGCATTCCCGAATGTTTCCGAGTGGTATGATAGCTGTGCCGAGTTAAATCTTTAGTTAAGGTACGCTTTAGCGTCAACGATTTACTTGAAAAAGAGGCTGAAAAGCACAATCGTAGCACAGTCAGAGAGCAGTGTCAGCTTTTTTTCCTCTGCGCCGAGGAAGAATAACATAAACATAACAATCTTCTCGATGACTGATTTGAAATTGATGATGATTTTCCAAAATCACACACAACAATGGTTTCGGCCAACAAAAGACTCGGTCTAGGTGATAGGGGCACCGGGCAGCTAGGAAAGCAACGCAACGACTTGCCGGAGCCCCGGCGGTGACGGAGAAAGCGACGGAAATACGATTCCCGAAACCCAAAAAGGGCCAATGCCAATGGTTATGTCACGTTTTCTGCTGGAAGTAGGATAATTTTTGTTTCTTTCCACTTTCGGGGCTGGATAAACAGAACATTTTCGGGGAGATTGAATGATCGTGAAATGCTGCATTCCAAGCGAATGCCTGACACAAACGGACAGGGAAGGGGCCCAGCCTCCCAGCCTCCATCCCAGCAACCACCACGGCGCAACGTCCACGGCCACCTTCCACGGAGTAGGGAAAGCGCGAGAAATAGAAAGCTTAACACGTTTCGCTTTGCCGGACTGTGTGCGGTGTGTGTGGACGGAATGTACGTATGGCTGCTGTTTCGAGGCCGTGTGTTACTGTCTCCTGTCCAACCTTCATTTGTTAAGTAAATATTGTTTGTAAAAATAATCGAATATTTTTCTGTTCCTTTTGCCACGCTGACGAGGAGCTGTCCGGCCCCTTTTTCGGCCGGGATGGAGACGTACCGGACCCGGGTCAGTTTGTCCGTTCGATCCGTGCTTCGTGTCCGTTCTCCATCCTTTTGTGCTTTCTCTCAATCCGTTATCCTTTTTAAAGAATGCACACATGCAAGGATAGGGCAGGGAAGAAAGGTGGCGAAAGCAGGAAAAGAGACAGAAAGGATAAAAATTTCCATATTCAATCGTACTGTTGCTTGCAGAAAAGGCTCGATTGACTGATGCTTGTCAAATTTCTAGATTGATTAAATTTGACAAAAATTCTGATAGTTGATGATATATGGTAACAATTAAAACACCTCATAACCGATTTATAGTTGTCACGACCATTTTCTAAAACCCGCATTCATTCACGGCAGAGAATTGGAATACTCGGTTGACGAAGGCTGTGTTTTCTTTTGCGCCTAATTCCTGAAACTCCATTCGTGGCCACACATTGTTGTGCTTAAAAAATATTATCTTAGGCCAGGCGGCCATTACTGCAACTGCATATTTTCGCTGTACGGTGCCTTCCAAACTGACCATCATTCGTTCCTACGTACGGGACACAACAACTACATTGATGGTGAAAAACTCAAATGGTTTGAAGCAATGGACGCAATGAATGGATTGATTGGTTCCAATCAATTAATGGAACTGAAGAACTCTCTTTTATGCTTACGGAATAGGACAAACCGTAAAGATCAGTGCTCTGGATAAAATTGACCAAACCAATTTTTGCGAATATAAACGAATATTTGTACGACTTTTCATATAAATCGAATCAAAAGCAATGATCGATCAGGAAGCGCTTGTCCTTGATAAATCACTTCATCCTTCTCTGCACAGCCAGATTCCGGCTTTCCAATTTCCTTACGTTTCTTAATCCTAAGCAACCAACCGATGCAGCAGCAGAATGGGGAGCACCTGGCAGGCCACCTTCAGCTTCATTGTGGCACGATGGTTGCCGCGTGCATTTTGCATCTCAATAGCATCCCCCCGCTCTTCCACTTTGCGTTGTTCTCACATTTTTCTGACGATTGGCGACTGGCGACTGGCGGCGAGCACCCTAGAAGGTAGTCACTTGACACGGGCAAGTTTGGTAAGCGACAGGTTCTGCTGCTGGTGGTTCGGCATCAGGCAGGCAAAAAGTAATGCCATCCAATGCCACGTGGCACATTCAGCGGGCACTTCCGCTGAAAAACGATACCCCGACTCCGGGACAGCGTGACGAATGCTTCAAACTATCGTCAAGCCAGTCAAAAGGGCACGCAGTTCCGCCGGGCTTCCGGTTTCCTTGCCTTTCCTTGCACCATCACCGACGCAGGCACCGACGGGCCGAGAGTAGTAGAGTGTCGAGTGTTCAACACACCGCTAACCACACGTCTAATATCATGGTAAGTTGTTGGACTTCCCTGCATGTGTGTGTGTGTGTATGTGTCCGGGTTTATGTGACATTCCATTTCACGCCACATCCACAACAGACCATCCATCCTTGCTGGACTGGCTTTTAATGCTCGATGACCAACACTGGCCGGCAGGGATTTATCTGACCATTTTATCGGGACACCATGACGGTGTTCCCGGTTGATGCTCGAGAATGTTACCGAAGTTCATCAAATCAGTTCAGTTTCTGGATCGCCGCATATTTTGTAGGAACTGTACTCCTGTGTCCAGGTAATGAAGTCTTTCATCGAATACCATTATCGTCAGCACAACAGCAGCGAAAAGTTAAACGGGAATTTGCTATTAACTGTCGGCCACGTTTACCACCATACAAAACTATCGCGCATACTGTAAAGGTTCGTCAGCAGCAGGATGATTGCTTCCTACTTTCATGTTTGTTCATGCTGTCTATCACTGCTAAAACCCCGTGCTTACCGGGGCACGGCAGGTCCAAATCCGAACTCACACGCTCCCCAGAGGCGGAGAGAAATTAGCTTTTCCCTGATCCGAACCCGAACCCGAATGCCGAACCGAGCTACAGCGGATGAGCTGCTGTGCTGTCCTCGGGCCGCCGGACACTGGCCGGACGACTGGTGGAAAATGGGTGGAAATAAAACGTCCGTTCGTCGTGTCTGTCCGGTTCCTTCGCTACGGTAGAGGAAAACCTGTCAACGACAGATACGCCGACGACCAGTCGCATCGCCTTTTTCCCCATTCACCACTCCCCACCGGACCGGACACCCAGCAACCTAGCCTATTCGTTGTGGATGTGAAAATGATTTTTTCCTCGAATTTTCTCATCCCAATCCTACCGACACACTCACACACACCCACAGACATCGATCGGAAAACGGGTGCTGATGGTGACTGTTGAGGTTGGGAATGTTTTATTGAAGTAATTTTTGGGCTGTTTGAAAATTGAAATTGGGAATTGTCCTCCAGATTGCCATTGGACATACGAGTACGAGTTGGAAGTGTCGGTTGTGTTTGGTTCGGTCAGGACTGCAAATGAAGTCCCTATGATAAGTTTGTGCGCATTGATGTTGGTGAAGGTGAATAAAATGATTGGTTTGGAGTAGAATAGAATTGTATTATCGTTTATTAAGAAGTAAAGATGTCCATTTAAGTGACTCCAGTTTCTATAAATAATTTAAATATTGAGCGTAACATAGGCAGTAACTTATAGAAATAGTTACATAGTTTGACGTAGCGTGAAGCAACATATAACTATTTCAACGCAATGCAGCAACGTATCCGATGGGCAACTATTGATGGCTTTTTCGGGCAAATAGCTTCCGTGCGATTGATTTAGAATCTGTCTGTGGTTTCGACAGAGATCATCACTAGTTTGCTATCGGAACGCAGCATGAATAGCGAATACCGAGTACAACACAGGCACGAGGCGAGTTCGAAAGGGAGTTTGGGGGTACGATAGGTTCTTTCCTTCCATTTGCTAGCCTGCTAGGATTCACTCGAAAAATTTCAATGGTTGAATGCCAATTCGGTTTCGACCGCTAATTCCTGCTGCCCCTAATCTACTTCGAAACCAGAGCTTGCCTCGGGGAAGCGGACCTCGGAGAAATTGTGTAATTTCGATGCCAACCACATGCCCGGTTGCAATACATTCACTAGCAATGGCCATAGTTCGCCAGAAAATGGGGAACGGACTGAAGGATGGTAAGGATGTGTGGCAGAGAAATAGACTTCTGCACGTCGGATTTTGGGGCTTTTTGAAACTACTTCAGTATTGCAGCGGTGATTGACTTTTGGGTCATGGATATTGAGGATAGAAATCGATCCAACGCAGTAAATTACTAGACAGCAGTTTGAATGCTGTGGTTTACATGGAGTTTGGTATTTGCTGGTGAGAGATACCATTGCCAGTCTATTTATACCTGTGATGAGGATATTCATTAAAAGGATAGAGCCAATTCATCTATTCGATTCTACCAAAACAATTTTTTATAATCGTACTGCTATTGCTAGTTATTGCTTAACCATCCTTCGGTTATTGATCATGGTATTCAATGTTTCAATGTATTAAAAAAAAGTTATTTTGATCTTTCATGTTGAAAAAAATGCTGAAAATATTTTAAATAACAATTTGAAACACATATTTTATAATCAACAGATCCTATTTTTCTGAACTTCTGTACATCAACATTGCATTACGTGCTGAAAGAAATACGCATACAAATTGGTATCAGCCTTTCAAATAGTTTATGTTAAGCAATTGGTAAAGTTAAATTATTACGATCGATTTTATTTGATAATTGCTATATTATTCCTCAATGTTAGAAGCCGGAATGGATTGCACACACTTCATTATAAAATCCATCATACTTAAAATCAATCGTTTAGGATTACACTAATTTCTAGTGTTTTTTGTTTTGTTAAAAGATCTAATTCGATCAAACGGCCCAGAGTTTGTCATCATTACAATTATCTTTAGTATAAAGTAGAATTTTAACGAAGTATAAACTTTTCTAATGACCACTAATAAATCTCAGAATCAAATCTTCATTTAATTTAGCTTGGACTTTGCAATTGAATATTTATACGCCGAGGTATGATGAACAGCTAATTAAAAATAAAGTCAATCTAATCTAATGTTCTTTTCTATTAGCTGATATGAGTGGCTGTATATTAAATTAAATGATAAGTATAAGATGCAAAGAAGTTTTGCTTATTTGTCGTACATTCCTCTATGTGTTCCGTTCTCGTTCGCGCTGGTTTTTTTATTACAAATTGCATGTTTTAACGGAACGACTGAACCTCGTCGTCACAACATAGTATCGATCGTTTTCTTAACTTCATAATATCTTTTATACATCTTTACAATCGACGATCACTTGCTGATTGCCAGAAGCTGCTGCTATAAACTGTGTCCCTGCACAAATGAAAACGAATCGATCGATCTTTTCAGTACAATCGTCAAATCGAGCGCACCGTCCAGGCGGGAAAGTCCCTTCGTTTTTTTTGTTTCAGTTCGGTTCGAGAGGGTCACTCTCGAACGATTAGCGTAGCGCGACGAGCGCTCCTGGCGCTCCTCCTCCTGGCACTGATCGTGACTTTGAATCCTCTTCCCGGGACCCTTTCGCGATGGTCATATTGTGCTCATTAGGCAAGCAGACGAACGGCAGGACGGCCGGCGGCACACGGTGCAATCGATCAACAACCAGCCCACCGGTGGCACCCGTACGAACACTCTTCGGTTCAAGTGTTTTTGGGGTGGAAGCAGAAAGATTGAAAAGGAAAGAATTTGAATTTGAATTTCTCAAACCGACAAAACCATTGGCACCACGGCGCAGGTGAAGAAGGTGGGGAGAGTCACAATGCCCCTCGCACCCCCTTTATCCAGTCCCAACAGAACATCGAATCATCGTCACTATTGTGATTGTGATTCGTTGTTTTAACGAACGAACCATCGCTCCAGCCACATACTGCCGCAGGTTGTTTGCGCGCTCGCAGCAGCTGCTGCTGGTGCCACGGTCCCCAGGCTCGGTGGAGTCTGTGGGCTGTGGGAGCGACTGTGCCGTTTATGGTGATTCCCTGGCCTGGCCATGTATTCGTGCACCGGGTTAGTTAGCAAAACACTCCAATTGTTACGCAAGACGTTTACGCTTCGTACGTCGCAGCAACCGAGAACGTTTCCGTGCTGTCGAGCAGTCTGTCCGGTGAGACAGCATCCCTCCTTGACGTTTATGCTCCGTATGCAAAGCAGTTATGGAGAAGAGTGTGGAGTTGAGAGAATTTTGTTTCTCTTTTTTTTGCCCCCCCACTTCTTCGAATGTTATCGTTGATGTTGTTTTCTAACAAGGCACCATTTCGAGGCGCTCCGATCGTGGCCAGCGTCTTCGACGGTTTTCCTCCGTGAGGGGTGTCCGGCAAACCAACCCATCCTCTCGGACCATTTTGGACACTTCGCTCGACGGCGACGAAGACGACGACGACGACGACGGCAGCGAGAACATCTTGCAAGCGTCTTGCGTCTTGCCAGGTACGGTGATGATGAATGAAGCTGAGTTTGATGAGTTTGTGTGTAAATTAATTTCGATGGTTTTCCAAGTAGAATCCACTCCACAGGCCACATCGGTTCGTCGAAGTCAGCGAAGAGTCAGCGTGAAGTGCGCTAGAAGGGGCATGGGCGGCCATTTTACGCTACCCCCCCCCCCCTCCGTCCCCCACCCCAAACCCGTTTGTCTGTAGCTTCTCTGAACCATCCGTCAGTAAATAAATATTTGTTGATATTCGACGCATAGATTAGAATCGATATCGATTGATGATGTAGAACGTTGTGGTTGCCCTTTGACCCCAACTTACTTTCAATGTAAAGGGTTTAAAGTAAAATTATCTGCATAAAACAGCCAAACAGAGCATTTTAAATGTGTGATGATGCCTTGGATTTTCTATATTTTCTGTTTTTGAAACTGTCTGTAAAAAGCAAACCGGTATAAAAGTCCACTTACTTTTCGTGGATCAAAACTTAGTAAACAAATGTTACAGTTACACAAGAAGAATGCCGTTTAACTAGTCTCGTTTTGTTTTCTTTTTGCGGGTGATTCAAAGCGACGAACCTTATTCCAACTATATGTGGCAACAAAACCTAATTATCAATCTAGTTTCCTGAATTGTAAAAAGATATTTTTCTACATAAAATACTAACTGTATTGTGGTACCTTTGTACTTTATGCACACTATTCAAACAATGCAGAAACGTGCTGAGCTAACCAACGTTAGCCGCCTCGCGGCGCCCGGCCACCGGAACACGGGTTCGCTTCGTGCGATGTGGCGACGTGTCAATTAACGGATCACCTACTCGCACGTTCCTTGAGGCGTTTGACTTGCGCCTCACTTGGGAAGCAATTATTTTTTAATAATCCAACCCCTCTCGCCACTCCCGCCCGGGCTCTGTTAGTGTTGAGCGCTTCCCGGATCCGCAAAAGAGTTCCGGATTCTCTCCTTTTCCGTAATAAAGGCGCTTGGTCCAGCACAATACAAAGCCCATTCCTCCCATAAAACATTCACCGTTTGTGTGTGCTCCTACAGCAACGAGCATAAATCGTCGCCGGCTCTGATCGGAAAACAATTAGGAAATCATAATTTGTTTTCACAAAAACATGACATTTGCCTTGGGCAACGACGACGACGACGAACCGCTGGGTCGTGTACGTGCGTGCGTGCGTGCGGTGACACGTGTCATCGTCCAGCCTCCTCCGGGGCAAACGCGTAAAGCATCGTCCGGCACGTGCAGCATATTTTAAAAGTCAGGTTAATCCCCTCCTCGGCACCGGTTAAAAGTGATGATGGCCGTTGCTGGTAGTCTCCAAAGCCAACGAAACGAACTCTGCCGCTCGTATCGCAGTGACCGGCGCTGTCGGAAAATATGGGGTTGAAACTCAAATCCAGATTATTCTCCTAAAAATGTTCACCATTTTCGCTGTTCGTACCATCAAACGTGCTGGAGCCGACAAGTGAATGTGAGCTGCCATTGGAGACGCTACTCCGGGAGGGCGAGAGGAGAGCCCGTGACCGAGCACGGATTGTATTTATTTAATTTATTGCCAGGTTAGTACCGGTGCGCTGGTGCGGCCAACCAGACGCCATCATGAGGCATCGGCGAATCCTACGTAGGAATGCTTCTTACGGGACCGCTAATCGCTTGTTTATTGGAAACAGGAGCCGTCGAGCAAGGAGCAGGATAGATACCGCGCCGGATAACCGGCGTCGAGGTCGGGAACAAACCCAAAGGGGCTGACGCTCACGGTCCTCACAAATCACTTTATTAAATTGCCGTTACGGCTGCGAATCAAAGTAAGGCCACGGGACGAGACGGCCACGAGAGAAAAAGAGGGCGAGCGATATTTCATCGCGCCTCACCGTTCCACGTCACCGAAAACCGAACGAAGGGGAACGGAATTTAGCAGAGCATCTCTCCCAGCAGCAGCAGCAGCAGCAGAACCCTTCGCAACCGCGTCGCTAGGGAGACGCCAGGTGCCGACCCCGCTGGCCACGGTTTGTGTGCCAGAGATGCAATCCTTGGCACTCGTTGTTGATAATTTGTTTCATATGTTCGGATTAAGGCCAGGGACGAAGGTCAATAAGGTTCCGGCAACCGCTCGGTACCGCCTCCCACGAGAAGGGGTGTAGAACCAACCCGCAGCACCCGGCCCGGGGTGTTGAGGGTGACCGGTGAGGGTGCTTTACATTTTACGATGTAATTGTCATAACTATCAATTATCTTATCGTCCATATCTGTGCGGAATGGGGCGGATGGTGTTCATCGTGGGAGGGTTTACTATTTCCTTTTTTTGTCTACATAATTGTATGGATCGCTATCAGTTCGATTTCTCACACTTGACAATGTGAAGGATGGGGAATAGCGATGGATTCTTTTGATTAATCGAGACTCGTACAAAAGGTGCATGCATATCATGGTTGAAATTTCAATAACTTCACCAACATTGACAGCTAACTCTCTTGCAAATGTATGCATACTTCAAATTAAATTATAACTAAACTGTCTATTCCTTGTTGCCGGCTAATTTCCATATAGTGATTTTGGAATACTGAGACATGCACTGGAATCGAAACAATATGAAATGTCGATAAATTGGAGACGAATTGTAATAACAATTCATAACTCGTATAACGTCAATAGCGACAATTACTTATAATCTAACATTTTTATTTACTTTGTAATCCAAGTGACCTTTAAGCAGGATTTGCGTAAAACATTACAAATCAATTGGCCGACAACCCCGATGACCTTCTCCCTTGATACCCTGATTTTAAAAACAAACCAAAGATAAAGATATCCTAAATACATCATCTCTCGATCGATACTCTCTTCACAAGTAAAAAAAAACAGAAGCCATTCCCACCATTTGAGCCGGCATCGTACACCGTTGAACGAGGGGTAAACGCTGGCTCAAGCCAGACCTACCGCAGTGCCATTAACAACCGGGACATTAAAAACGGCTAATCCCTCGAGTAAACCTCGAGTTGAGTGAGCCCTTTACAATCCAGTCATACCCGCGGAAGGAGAAACCTTTTTGGCAAGAAATGTAGTGAAAAGCGCCGCCTGCTGACACGCTGCCGCCTTAGCGGGCCTTAGCTGTGCCACTAATTGGTGAACAACCGGATTGATTTCCTTCAAAGGGGTTCGATGCTAGGTTTTTTGTCGTGGTCTTATGGCTTCATTTTATAGTCAACACATTTTGGTAATTATTTATGTGTCATGCTTTAGGTTAAGTTGGTTGTTTTAGAATTCAAACAGGTCGTGAGATGTGTTGCGGTTTTACTGACGCCTGGAATGAAGAGATTGACGCACCGTCCGGCAATGATGGTTCCTTCTCAGTAATGCTCCATTGTCCATGTCAGGCGTCCGATTCCGGGAAGAATGGAATCCGTTGAAAGGCTCTATCATCCAAACAAGCAGATCGCGAGAGCAATGCAAAGGAATACGGAAAGATGAGCCGTAGCCGAGGTGAAGAACGGAACGGAGGCGGAATGGGAGGGGGTCTCCTGTCAATCCTTCGTGGGTCTCAGAGAAAAAGGGCAAAAAAAAACGAAGATGGAGCCCCGCGCGCATGGTGTGTTCGTGCTGAAAGAAGAAAGAATGGCTGAGTAGACACAAAATGGACAGACAGGGCCCGCGTGAGCTTGGGTGGGCCGTCGGTCGGGATTTTCGACCTCGAGCTCGAAACTGATCGAAACGATTGGACACACACGCACCGAGCAGGACTCGCCCCGTGGCTGGCTGACTAGCTGACTGGCTTGCTGGTGCTGATGTGTGGATCTGAGTAATGGGGAGAGGGCCAGGAGAACGCTCGTGGATGATTAGTCAGCAGAAAAGCACGAGACATCGACCGTAACCCGTGGCTCATCAAACATACAGCTCTCTTTCTCTCTCTCTCTTTCTATCTATCTGTCTATCTCTGTCTCATGCACCCAGACCGGCAGACCGGGGACCTTGCTCTTGCTGCATTACTTGGAAGTACTTGCAAGATGGGGTTTCGGGTGAAAAGCTTAAAGAACATCAATCGCCTAGGACTCCATGGAAACCAACCAACCAACCCTTGGACCGGTGGTTGCTTGGATGTGCGATAATTAAATAATTATACCTAGACTTGTCTCCCTGGTGGTCGGGCTAGGTGCGTCGCTGCCCTGTGGCTTGTGAGGCAAATTATTCATCACCTTCATTCACGGAACTCCCGGGCGGATAACGTTGGATTTCTCTTGGCGTCGCGCGACCACGAGCCACGAGCGATGTGGCACGTGAGTTGAAGGATGGCGTTTTGCCACAAACAAAAACCTCGAACGCTGTCAAAAGCTGTGGAGCGCAGGCTGTCAAACAACCATAATCGATTCCGGGTAATTGCTGGCGCAAGCCTTCACAAAAGCATCTTTTACTGGTGGGCTTAGTACCGCACGCACGACTCGTTGCGCGCGTTCCGAGACCGAGACCGAAACCGAGGTGCCAAGCCGACGCTAATCACATGACAGTGATCCGTCATCGCCGATCGTTTTGTTGATCATCATGATCATCATGGGTTGGATATTGTTGTGGGGAAGAAGGTACCTCGAATGAAGCATTCGTTTGCTCCTCCGGGAACCTCTCCGTTTCCATGGCTCGTGGCTCGTGACTTTGCTTCAACTGAGGCGCTCGGTTTCGGAGGTCCAATTTGTCTTCAACCACACAGAGCAGCAATTGAAACGCGCTCTCTCCCTCTCTCCCTCTGCTCATTACGGTTCTTTCGGCACGGCCTGTCAACGGAACTGTCACGCGCCGTAGACATGGCTTATCATCCCGGTTGAGGGAGGCAGTGGGATGAAAAGGAAGACGAAGCGAAGAGGGGTATGTTCAGCTCACCAGATACAAACGATGCCTTGGGCACGTATCGTCACTTCCGTGATTCTGGCAACTTCCGGAACATGGGAAGCGTCCTAACGCGTCCTAGCAGCGCAATATCATGTTTCTGATGCGGGCGCAGGTGCGCTCTGGCCGTATATGCAAAAAAGCGGACAATTTTCGGAAGCATCTCATGAGGGTTCGATGGTTTTTTGGTGAGTATATTCTGTTTTTGCTACGAGATTTTCCTGTCTTTCGCTAAGATACATCAGGTTTCTGGCTGCTGGCGCCTAAGGACGTGATTTTACCGGATCATAATTCACATGATTCCAGCCTGTGATAGCTAAGCGGATGCAACAAAAAAAGGGGAACGGTTTTCAAACCGATTTGGCATATGCTGATTGATTGGTATCAAATTCATGGAATAGTTGCATGATTCAGAGGCAGATATAGTACCATATCGAATAAAAACATTTTTCCATATAATGTACAGATTTTTGGTACATTTTGAGTTACACATATTTGTGATATTTGTTTAACTAATTCTTTCTCCCCCCAGGGGCCACTATTCGTAAGGTCCGCTTGTCAACACGATTGTGGTTCGAGGTGATTTGGGAAGATGGATTATTTGGAGGATCGGAAATGGCTTTCCCGTTCCCGTTCATTTGCTTCCCGTTCAGTTAGCTTCAATTGTCCATGTCACGTACAGCGCACCCCGCTCTCCTACGTCGGATGAGCTCCCAAAAGTTCCGCCCCGTAAACAATGGGCAGACGGAAGAGAGTCACACAACGTACAGGTTTCTTGCAAAGGCAAGGACAATCCGCACCGGAAACCCGTAGCAAGCCTGAATGCTGGCGCCTATCGCGCTGCTGAATCGTCGTACCGTACCCACAATGAGGCCACAGAAACGTGCTCTTCGGGACGTATTATTGGGATGTCGCCTGTCACCACGATGCTGACATTGTCGTCTTGAGTTTCAATAGTTACCGTGCGGTGCGCCACTCGAGTCCTACCGAATCGTAACGGGGGGGCAGGCCATAGGGCAACCAAGCGCTGCTGCGTGTTGAAGATGCGTGGTGGTGGAGAATTTGCATTTTTAACGTGAACGGTAGAGAGGCGTCGGAGGTTGGCAGAACACATAAACTACAAAGCTCATTAGCAGAATATTTAATTCTACTTGTCTAATATCATCTAGCGCGAGTTCCGAAAACATGGTTTAGCATTGAGGAAATAAATATATTGATTTGTAATATGACCGTCCTCTACATTTTTTTTTTTGGGATTGTTCTATCCGCTCGATCATTCACAGCCTTCTGGTGACAGGTTCGATAACCATCATGTCATAACATGCCTACTGTGATATGATAGATGATGGAAATAGACGCTGAGCATGTTGTAGTCATGAATTCCAACCCTTCCTAAACAGCAGCAAATCGTCTTGCGAAAGCAATAAATTGTACAAGCGGCCTGCTTTGACCACTTTAAGTTCTGATCGTTTACTCCTCCTTAAGCATAAAACACAACCAGTTTCGGAGCCCAAAAAACCGAGATTTTACCATCACGATATATTTTATTATTCATGTGCTGTTTTTTTTTATTATTTTCGTGCACCATTAATCCTTATAGCGGCATGTCGTCCGCGCCTGCCCCCCCCCCCAAACCCGAGGGTCTGGCATGGAGACGACCGACCGACTAAATTCCGCCACCTAGAGCCGCCATGCCTTACCTACTAGCAACAGCCGAACTTTTGTCAACTTCGCGGCCATTGCTCCCCTTTCTTTCTTACAGCGAGCAATCAAACCGATAACAATCTGCAAGACGTTTCGGTTCGCTCCGGCTCTCCGCCATTCGCTTCCTGCGGCCAGGGGAGGAACGGAATTTCTTCAAATGTTTGCATCTTGTGGGCGGTAGCCGGAGTCCGCCGGCAGGATCTGCGTCTATTTAAAATTCATCACCACAGTTTCACCGAGCAACGCTGGTACGGTACCTTTACAACAACGGAGTTTACCGAAACCTCCGCGCTCGTTGTAGACCCTT
>NC_064874.1:42324402-42334402 GCF_943734745.1 Anopheles darlingi
GCCCAATAATTGCTAACATGTTTTACTTGCCCAATATATGATACAAGCGACCTAGCCAAGAGCCTTTATTGAACCGCCTTTGGTCGCATAGCGCAATATTGCTAATGGGGTATCATCAAATTGAATCGGTTTTATTATATTTCGAACACAAAACCACACAAAAAATTCATCCTGATGATCGTTATATCCTTATCTTATCGTGGGCAAGATTATATTTTCCTTATTTTCTTGATTTCAAAATATGGAAATTTAATTTTAGCTTAAACGAATTTTCAAACAAAAAGCACATGGGAAACATGCATAGAAATCATTAGAATAATGATCTATCAAATTAGTGGCTATAGCTAAGCCCAGGAGTTAACGTTAACGTAATCAAAAAACTGTTTGAAAGCACACCGGCAAAGCTGTATGAATAAAGTAAGTTCAATGTACGCGTACCAAACCAATTTACATTTGGAGTAAATGTAGCATGAAATTAATAGTAACTGTAGGCGAAAAAATTCTGCCTTAAAAAAGTGATCATTTGGAAGTATTTTTTTCTCTACTAAAAAGAAAATATTTTTTTGGCTAATGAATCATCCTGGCTGATCAAAAATGCAATCAAAAGAAGTTTGTGAAAATTGATTACTGAGGTTTTAGCCAATAACAAGCAAGGTTTCAATAAACTATATAGGATTATGAAATCATGTTTGTAAAGGTAACAACTGATCGAATCGCTTCTTATTCTAAGTCGGCTATTCGTTAGTTAATGGCTCAACAGGGTTCCAACTGCATCAAAAGTTTTGGCTGTTCGAAACGTTCCTGTAGTCTTTGCAGTCTGTTACATGTAATCGATTTGGTGAAAATCTCTCCGATACTATTCACCCCTAGAGCCATGAACGGGACAGACTCCTGTATATGTTTTAGGCTACATTAACTTCCAAACTCCTGTATAGATGTTCACATTTCATAGCAAACCGCCATCATGCAGTATCATGGCAAGCTATGACCGTTTTCCATTTATTGCCAAAACCCGTCCTCAGAGTGGGCAGCAATAGTAGCGATTTTTAGATGTTTTGATCTAAATTTTAAGTGCCTTGTGAACAAATTGCTTGTGAATGTATTTGACTAAGACCTATTCGTGAACTTATCAAATGTTTTAGTAGCACGTTTTTTCACATACGCTTTTCCGTAGGAATTTAATTATGGAACTAATGAACGAAACTATGTCTTGCGTCCGTTCCATTCTTTTCAAGCTATCCTACACCAGTTAGTTGAATGTAGAAATTGCATTAAACACGCGCATTCAGTCGGTAGGTTTAGCGGTCCGTATGGTTTTTACTGTGAGCTTTCCCTGCGAACGCACCGAGCGCCCTACGATGGGAAGCAGAGCTGACGGCAATAGGAGTAAGTACTTCGTGGGCACTGAACGGTGTTTGCAACAACACACGGCCAGCAGCACGGCCATCGTTGCAACGGAACGGTGTAAACATTCATTTTACATTCTCTTTCACGTAAAAATTACCACCGTGAAGAAGTGACCGTGGGCGCGAAGAAAGGCAAAAGATCCCTTTTCTCATCCCAAAACCCCCCCTCACAACCAACTCGACCAACCTGGCAGCGATTCCAGCCTCTCCTGTCTGGGCTGGAGACCGTGACCGCCACAGTGCGCCTTCCAGCGAAGCCAATTCATGGCGAACGACGGTGGCGAATGTGTTGGCGAAAGCTGTTGAGTTTCTTTTAAAATTGAATGTTAATCGTGTGTGCCACCTCTTGTGGTGTGCGGTGTGGTGTAGCTGGTCGTGTGTGCCAACACTCTGCACACATACACAGACACACGAGACCGCCCTGGTCGGTGTTTCGTGGTGAAAAGTGGAAAATAGAACGATAGGAAAGCCATCAGCTACTACTAACGGGATTGCCGTGCGGATTGACCAGTGCACCGGTGGGTCGCACGGTCCACGGATTAGGTTCATTTTGGAGCTGGTAGGCAACGGGGGGACGGCAGTGTCGGTGGTGGTCGATGCTGCACTCAAAGTAACCACTAGCGTGTTATTATGCAACACTTGAGTGGTAAGTTCCCTTAGCCGGCACACCGACGGCGCTAGTTGGGTTGGATGGAATGGCCTCATCGTAGCCGGTCGTCCTGCCGGATGAATAGATCGGATTTGAGGTCGCCGGTGGTTGTGTGCAGCCTGCAGCATTTGCATTAACGCCTTGGTAGCAGCTACTTTCTTGCTTTTAATTATGACTCAAGCTCGTTCAACGGCCCCGCGGTGGTCACAATGAGATCGGCAGCGCCCTCCGGAACGTCGTGGAGGCTGAAACACGTGCGATGCAATTCAATGCATCCCAGGACGCAGGACGAGCGGGCATTAGGCGGCCCGAGTATCTGCTTGCTGACGAAGCAGGCTCGCTACTCCTGTGCAAACAACTTCATCACTGTAATCCTCGATTCCTCGACACGAGAACTCGCGCATAAAAACTTGTGCACGATGCAGGACGGAACGAAAGAAGGCCACGCTGTGGCCCATGTGTGTGTGTGTATGAGGTACTTGTTGGTGTGCTTTCAAATAGCGATGAGTGTAATATTATCTCATCAGCAGCTTTCTCGTACCGCAATTAGCAGCGTAATCAAGCAGCAGCATCCCCTCGCCCCAACATACGAGTCCGTCCAGACAGTCATTCCTCGCCACGTTCACTGAGCAAAATCCGATTTCATGCAAAACTCGAGCCTGGAGCCCAGAGCGTGGTAAGCCATGAAAACATGGCCTACTGTGGCTTTTGTATAAAAAAGCCGAACTGAACTGCGTGTGCCTGCGTGTGTGTGAATGTGTGATGATGATGAGGTGGAACGAAAGGGCTCTTAGCGTCTCCAAAGAGGCAAACATTACGCTCTGCGGCCGACTCGCCTCGCTCGCCCAGTGACTTTTGTTGCGTACAATGTTCAGGAAGGGGGAGGTAAAGGGGACGGGGAGGCAAGCTGGTGAAGATGACAACAGTGATCACCGTATCCACAAGAAGCATCGCATAATGTTACACATTGCACACATTGGGCCGAAGAAGTGCATGATGGTGGTCATGGATGATCATCGCTCTGGTTGGTTGCCATGACGGTGGTGGTTTTTCGAAACACTACGTCTACTACGCACTCTCTATGAGCAGGTTGTGGATCTATTATTTTCATTGAAACCAGGACGAGCGACAAGGATACAACTGGTGGGATTTTGTAAAGAAATCCTTTTTCTCCATGCCACAATAGAGCGCCAATGGAATCCCTTTCCGGTGTATGTATGTATGTATGTCTGTTGCCATTAGCTCATTAGAGCACCGGAGGGCCTCATTTTTACCATTGACGGTTTTGCAATACACTATTGAGACCGGGCATGTTCATGCTCAATGACATAAACTGTAATACCAGTTCATTTAGCTTTTACTTCAATTATGCAAAACCGATGTTAATGAACGCTAACGATGGTGGATGTATCTGGGGAGGGGGCGCAGGAGCATGCCATTTGTTCTAGGCTATGGGAATCGTTAATTACAGCCCTGAGAGCTTCTCCATCCACCAGACTGGCCTCATTATTTGGTGATCCTGGAGAGGATAACAGGTCTATTTTAAAGGCACTTCCGATGGGAAATATATACTAACGGAGGTAATAATTTTATGAAAAGGAACGCAGTTTACATAGCAGGTCTTTCATTAAAATACTTATAATACAGCATGTATTATCCACATAATAAAGAATAGAATAATAATGTACGTTCAGTGAATGAAATGCAGCATCATTCGACGATAGAAAAATGATTTTAGAAAGAAACATTTGAAGTTTTCTCGTACACATGCTACGGGATACTTCTAGGTATATTCCTCACATGATTTCCGTTAGTTTGTAGCGAAAAAAAATCATTATACTGGTTTCTATTGATACATATCTCCTTTCGCATTCCATCCATCCGAAAAGGCTCCTAAACCTCATCGAAACCACACAAAGATGGTATCTAATCGGTAATCAGATTCTCCGGTAGTCTCAAACTCATTGGCTGCATTGCTACTGGCGGTGTGTGCAAGAAATGTGCATATACCACCCGCGCACGTTAATTGGCAATAAGCTGCGTGGGAAGGCAGTGGTTGCCAGCCGATCCTTCCAATTTTCAACCAGGTATTCCTTCCTGCTTCGAACGAACGTACCCTGCGCACCCAGTGCACGCTCTGTTTATTTTGAACTGAGTTCCCGAGAACTATCCTTCGCCCAAAAGAGTCGAAATGTTTACGTTGGCCTGAACACCTTCCGGTTCGCCTCCGGTTTACCGGGATTAAAAAGGTAATCATCAGCAGCAGCATCGTGCTGTGCGACTGACTTTGGGTATTCCGCTCTTTCCCTTTACCTCTCGGTAACGTGGCAAATATACACCCGCAAAATCGTTCGCCTCATTGACTGTGGCTTCAAGGATGGGTTGAGCTTGTCTCGGAAACGACCACAACCGCACCCCGGATGTCGGGGATTAGAGAAATTACAGAAATTATAAAATAATCAATTAAATACGAAAATCATACGTACACTCGGCGGCGACGCCAACGGTCACGGTCATGCAAATCGTTCTTCCCAAAGGATGGAATACTGGGACTGAAACAACATGGGATTCTTGGAAATGCAAATACGTGACGCATATCCGGAGAAACAATAACATACCAATAATCAACCAAAAGTTAGACGAAGGTTTTGCACAGGAAGTCACTCATTACCAGAAAAACAGTGGAAATTCCCGTAAACGCTTGACATTCTTGTGAATGAAATACGTCGCCAAAATGTCTTGGATTTTCCCCGATTTCCACGGCTCGGGAGAAAGAGGTAACAAAACGTCTCGTACTGCACACATCACGAGAAGGTTGCTAAGCAACGGAATTATGGCACTAAAGACCATGCCAACGATTTTATCTACGGAGTGCAGCAGTGAATAAAAAATTATAAACCGTGTATGGATTTGGATTCTAATTTTTTAATGATCTATAAAGGATTTTCTGTAAAATGTTGGATAAATCTCAGTGTAATATGAGCATTTCAACTGATTTTGGCGAATGAAGTCGCTCCGGCTTAGCCCGACGATGATGGCATCATCGTTCAACTACATCTGCGAGTTCTAAGGTTATGCTACCTTCCGCCACTCGTCCCGGGTGACATCATATCGGTTCGAGAACAGCAACAACAACAACAACGCCAAAAAGTGTATAAAAACTCCCTCCATCATCATCATCATCGTCATCGGGGTCATGATTACCAGATGTTTAAGTGAAAATCCGGAATGCTGCCTGTCAAGCACCTTGTAGTGAACCTTGACGGTTCAAGAGGTCCGCGTACATATGCGTCTCCCCCCTCTCCTTGCTTTCGGGCCCGAACCCACGGAGCGCAGTGGGATGCATAGGAGAAGAGAGGATCAAGAAGCAGAACCACTCGAGAGCTGCTTTCATACCGACCTGAATCCCTGCGATCCTGAATCCCGGATCTGGATCCGGATCAGCACGACCAGGACGACTCCAGCCCCACGCCAGTCGGTTCTTGCGGCCATATCTGGTACACAAACATCTGCCAACCGATCGATTGTAACGCAACAACGCACCACATACGAACACACATACAAACGAGCGTCGAATCATTCGGCATTCCGGTTCCGTTGCATTGTGTGTGCAATGTCGCGGTGCGCCTCGGCAAAAGGTTCCCGGTTTTGTGTGTGTTTTTTTTTATTTGCGTTCGTGGCGTTTTGTGTGAAGCGAGCCCTTTGAAACAATGCCGAATCGGAACAGATTTATGCTTCCGCGAGTGTTTCCGGCACTTGAGCGGCCAAGTGTTTCGCCGGCCATATGCACTCATTCCAAAGTGAAACAATGGAGGTTCGCCGCTGCCTCCGCTGTTTGCCAACGGGACACACTTTTATGTTTTTGGGGGGGGGGGGGGGGGGGGGGGCAGAATGTTTAGATGATCGAACGAACGCAAATTTGAGTGAATTATCAGTTCGCGCTTTTATTGATGATACGTCAATATATTTTTGAGGATGGGGAATCAATTTTGATTTTGATAATCTGGCCACCATTTTGGAGAAGATACTGTTAAATCGTTCTTTGGGGAAATCCCTGACGAAGAACCCGAAGATACCAAGCAGCATCCTCTTTATGCTTGCTCTGTCTTCTACCTCTTGGTTTTTGTTTACTGTCCTCAGGCGAACGACGACACTTTCGTACCATGCTGCAGAGTGCGCTCACTGTTTATGTTGTTGTTTCGTTAAGCCAAGAGATTTCCCATTTCGTTGTTTTAAGCTACAAATCCGCACACCGGCTTCCGGCTTGTTAGTAGCTGACTTCTGGCAACATTTTCGCCAAAGTCCTGCTCCTGGGCAGGGGAATTCCCACTCCAGCATCACCGTGCACATTGTGCTTTTTGTGCTATTTCATTTGCTTTTAGGAATTTTTATGATCCCAAAACTCGAAAAGTCTGGGTATTCCCGATAAGTTGCCGATGGTATGTGTTGACGTTATTCGTTGACTTCCTACGATAAGCGATGTTAAATGTAGGCGCGGAAATGACGACACACATTATTGCAGTTTAATAAGTTTGTCTGATTCCGACCATCAATAAGCATTTCGTTTGACCAAATAACCAAATATGGTTTTTACTTGCCGGAATTTAATGATTACTCGAAACGTATTGCAGTAGGCTGGTATGTCATTTTATGAAACAAACCAGCTGCCGTTGATGTGTTTGGATGTTTTCGTTAGTTCCATTTGACTTTTCGCAAAAAAAAAAACGTCGAATTAGATAAAACAAGCATTAGGAATCCCTGCACGCATACCCTTGGATAAGTCTGCCACAGCTTGCACGCTTGTAATAGCAACAGAGAAAAAGTTATCCATACCGTTAGAAAACTATGTACAGAGTCTAAACGGTGGATCATTCTCAGCCCGCCTGAAACCAGCACCGAAAAACGAACAGAAGAAAGTTTATCACGGTCGAGCTCGTCCAGAATAGCAAAACTAATCCCTCCTGGATGTGCGGTGCAAGTGGATAACAAACAGCTTTCTGGATCAAGTGGACCCCCGGGAAAACCACACCCAAAATGGGGAAATATGTTTTAGCATTAACATGAGTATGAAGTTTGGAGCGTTTAGTGCCGCGTGAAACAAAACAAGCGGAAGTGGGCGTGAGCAGCATCATGATGCTGATGCTGATGATGCTGATGATGCTCAGGGGCTGTCAATTTTGGCACTAGCTTCGTTTCATTGTGTTTGCTCGTGCTCGCTGCACTCACAACTGCTGCGCGTACTGGGCGCAGACTCCGTCCAGAAAAAGGAGAAAGCGCGAACGCACGAATGGCAGCCAAAGTTTTATTTCCGACCACGCTCTTACTCGTGCTCCCCTCTGCTGAAGTACCAGACAGACAATAGCCCACACACACGCACACACACACACACACACACACACACACGCGCGCGACTGATACCATGAATGAAGACACCGGCTCGCGCTCGCGGATTCAAATCGCATTCGGTTCCGGTGACGTTAATCAACGGATGCTCCGTCGCGGGGGTGGGCACTTCCGGTGGGCGTGCTGCTGGTATTAGTTTGGTAGAATCGATCGTTTTTGGACCCCCATGGTCCGGTGGGCATTTCCTCATGTGACACCCCTCACCATTTTGATCGCCCGCATTCAATCGTTTGGTCGGTGTTCGGATGTCAGGTTCATAAAGTCTGCAGCAAAGGTGGACCCCATCGAGTAGACGTGCCGTAGCCGGCACCGTACAATGGGCTACTTGACGATTTTCCGGCCCACTTCCACTTGCAGCGACGCGCCACCAACCAACCAAACACATGGCTGGCTTCGATGGCAACCGACGACGACGACGACGACCGGTCTCTCGTTTGTCAAATTGAATTTCTAAAACGAAGTGTCACTTGAAGCGTTAATCAAAAGTGACGGCGGCGTCCCAACACGGGAAGTGTGCGTTTCAATAGAGACGAGAGAGACAAGTGCAGGGGGGAGATGGAGACAGGAGCATATATGATTCGTTCTGACACACCCACACATGCCGTTACATAAATTGGAATCATCCAAAACTGGACGGTGATGATATATCATCGACGGGATGTTCAAAATGGCGTGTGCCGGGAATGCTTCTGTCGCACGCACTCCTTGCGATCAACATTTTATTGATCTCTGGCGGGTCCCTCGCGTAACACTCGAATAAATCCCCGGATGTATTAGCGCGAGATAAAAGGAAAAAGAATGAGAGCAAGGTCCTTCTTCTAGGTCCTTGAAGGTGCATCGTTAAGCAGCTTAGAAGCTGCTGCTGCACAAGACGATTGTCATCTCTCAGGTGTCATAATCGTTCTTACTTTCACTCCGCTAATCTTCGATCGATTTCGTATATGCACTACACCGCATTCGCATTCGCATAAAAAAAAACCGTCCATGAGCCTTTGCCTACCCGGACCCAGAAACCCTGGGCACCCTGTTGCCGAATATGTTTGTGCAGGAAATTATCGACAGCAAACAATGAACTGCACGACGACGCCGTGGGGTGCTTCGCTATAGGCTATCGCTTTTATGCCAAGGATCTTAGCAGGCGAAAGTCCTAAAAAAACGGCAAGATGTTTGCTCACCCGAGCTGGCTACCGTATCCCGTCGGTAATCTGATTAATGTGTTGTTATTTCGTTGCCAATCGTTGCCTCGAGGGTGCGTATAGCAGGACAACCTCTCGGTTGATGATGGTTGGTACAATAATTTTTATTCTCCTTTACCGCCTTTTATGAGATTTTGGATAGCATGGTCTATTGAGCTGTATTCGAGAACGTTGTGCGTTGTGGTGGGTTAACCAACCCAAGAAACAGCGGGAGGATTTTCGCGCCTGATAGAGATCGTAACAAGGGTCCACATGATCACTGGCAATGCACAATACAGGCCTAGACAATCGAAAAAAGGGATAAGAGATTTCTCTGTACAATCTATCCTCGCCACGGACTCCGTGGTGTGTGTGTGGTTTTGTGCAATTAAAACATGGTTAAAATTAAAACATGGTTTAAAGCCTTTTGCACCAATGAAATGGCAGCTGATGAAGTTCAAATTTTATAAAAAATATTATTCACCCAACTATTGCATATCCGCAGCATATGATCGTGATAGAGTTAATATCATAATAATGAACCATCGCATTTCTCAAGCACACGTGACCAGGGACAATGAAGGTGCCAAACTCATTTCATAATTGTTTGTGTATGTTTATCCTGCCTCGATGCCTGACGATGCGGAATGTCACCACGAATCGTCCTCTCTCTCTCACACACTCTTTGTGCGCGCCCACAGCAAACAACAATTGGCAAAACGGTAGCGGAAACGATTAGAATCGATTAACCGTCGCCCGAAAATAAACTGTCAACGGCAGCTCCGGGTCCTCCGAGTGTTTGGATAACGCGTGCGTGCGTGCGTGCGTGCGATATGCTACTAACGCTGACGCACCAGCGCACGCGGCTCGATTCGGCCGACGAATCGTATCGAAAACCTCCTTCAGATCGTCCTCCCTCTCGATGACGACGACGACGACGACGGCGCAAAGTAAGCGTAACGCCGTAACTGTCATAATCGCACGCCCTATTACTTCCGTTCAGTGGCCGGACACTCAGGTCTTCGCAGCTTCACCGCATACCAGGATAACTGTCAGATTCAACTACGTTCCGAAACCGACGGCGAGTGTGTCGTGACAAAATAAATGACACCAATCGTACCAAACGCCACACCAAACCAAAACTGGTGCTGACACGCGAATCGAATTTGATTTTTAAGCTTCAACCGATGGCGGCAGGCGTTGCGTTTGCGTGCAGTATTTGTCTTGTGCAGTGTTCCCGGTGTTAAGGTGTCCCCCTAAAACCGGCCGTGCAATGTGCTTGAAGAAGCATGCGACGCTTCTGGTGGCGTGTGTGTTTGTTTTTATTAAAGAGTATGCCATTTTGTAGGAATAATTTGCTGGGAAAT